>NC_056523.1:255127033-255128186 GCF_019175285.1 Sceloporus undulatus
GATACAGTCTCAGTGTTGTCTCCCAACAGCATCCTTGAGCCAACTCATTTTCAGACAAATAATGAAGAGAATATTTGTACAGAAAGAATTTTCTTCACCATTGAGGTCTAAATTACATATGATAATGGAGATCCATGACAGTGATCTCATCACCCACAAAATTATAAGTAGGGGGGGAATGTAAACACACTCATCACTCCACATTTGCTGAGGTTAGAGGCACAGGACCCCCCGTGAATGCAGAAAAACTGCAAATAACAAAAACACAGGTTTTTATCTGAGAGAACACCTATCTAGGAATCTCTAGGTCCTCCAGTGCAACTCTGTGGTCAACATCTGCTAGACTGACCACAGAATTAAGCTGGAGGAGCTACAAATGCCTACTGGAGTGTTCTCTCTAGGAATCTCTAGATCCTTCAGTGTGACTTTTGGTTAATGTTGGCCACAGCGTTGCATTGGAGGACCTAGATATTCCTAGAGAGAACATACAGTCGGCCCTTCTTATACATGGATTTTTTATACACGGATTCAAGCATACACGGTTTGAAAATCTTTCAAAAAAGTATAAATTTACCTTGATTCCCCATTTTTTATAAGGGACACCATTTTGCTATGCCATTTTATTCAGTGGGGCTTGAGCATCCATGGACTTTGTTATCCGCAGGGGATTCTGGAACCAAACCCCAGCGGATAATAAGGGCCCACTGTACTATCATTTGCCTCAATATAGATACTACACTTCTGTTGATGCAACCAAGAATTGCATTGGCTTTCTTAGCTGAAGCATCACACTGACGGTCTACTAAGACTCCTGGGAGGCAAGGGTTCAAATCCTGCCTCGGCCATGAAAACCCAGTGGGTGACCCTGGGCAAGGCACACTCTCTCAGTCTCACAGAATAGCCATGGCAAAGACCACCACCTCCCAAAAAAAAAAAAAGATGCGAAGGAAGCCCCCTGATAAGTTGGAAACAACTTCAAAGCACTTGGTCTAAAATTGGATGGAACCACAACAGAGGCGCAAAGAGGCCAATGGCCATGTGCCGAATGCGAGGGAGGGGTGAACAATCTCTGCCTGACATCTGAAGTGCCCTTAATCATTTCAGCTTCCAGATCAGACCAGCCGTTTAAGAGCCCCAGTGGCTTTGGCCGGCC
>NC_056523.1:255138186-255175908 GCF_019175285.1 Sceloporus undulatus
ATGATGATAGGTCTTTGTTGGTACATGAGACTGGCATGGCCCTTCTGCTGCTGCCATCCTCCTTCCGTCTGCCTGCCTGCCTGCCATCTGCAGCAGAGAATGGGAGGATGATGATGAACCAGCTCCCTGTTGATGAGCCCAGCAGCAGGCCAAAGAGGCAAATCCAGCAGCAGAGTACAAAAAGATTGGTGAAAGACAGTTCTAGCTTGGTTATTGTATAATAAAAAATGGTTTGTTAAATAGTAATTTGTGTGTTCATGCACTTTGCTTTGTTTTTCTTCAGACCTTCTGACCTCCCCATTTCTCAGCTGCTTTTAATAATGTACCAGTTTCTCTTTCCCTTTTCCCCTTCATCCTCAGCTTCCTTCCATTGCAAACTCTCAGTTAATTATCCCAGTTAATCCTTTCCCTTCTCACTGTCTTGAATTATCTGTATTTCTACACGGCCAAAGACGGTTGGCTTTTATCAACCTTAGTAGTAACTTTCAGCTCTAGGATCCTATGTATTCCTGCACGGCCAAAGAGGGTTGGCCTATATGACCCTTAGTAGTAACTTTCAGCTCTAGGATCCTAGGTATTCCTGCAGGGCCTAAGAGGGTCAGCTTATATGCCCCTTAGTAGTTATTTCCAGGTCTAGGATCCTAGGTATTCCTACACAGCCAAAGAGGCTTGGCCTATATAACCCTTAGTAGTAACTTCCAGCTCTCGGATCCTATGTAATCCTGTATGGCCGAAGAGGGTTGGCCTATATGGCCCTTAGTAGTAACTTCCAGCTCTCGGATCCTATGTATTCCTACACAGCCAAAGAGGGTTGGCCTATATGGCCCTTAGTAGTAACTTCCAGCTCTCGGATCCTATGTATTTCTGCACGGCCGAAGAGGGTTGGCCTATATGACCCTTAGTAGTAACTTCCAGCTCTCGGATCCTATGTATTCCTGCACAGCCAAAGAGGGTTGGCCTATATAACCCTTAGTAGTAACTTCCAGCTCTCAGATCCTATGTATTCCTGCATGGCCGAAAAAGGCCGGCCTATAGGACCCTTAGGGGCTGTATGTTGTGCAGGCCTGATATAGACATCCGTTTTGCCACAACTGCACTGATGGGTCTAATGAACTACTACTGCTGATGTACCAAATTTTTTATTTTTATAAGCACAGTCATTCATCCAAAGGAAAGCCTGGGAAAGCTCATGCTGCCAACTGTTTTCTTTCAGTCAGTCTCAAACAGTGCCACAAGATCTCCATCCATATGACTCACAGGGGTAGTAAATTCAAACAAAAAATCCACCAAACAGTCATGCAGAGTGTCATCTCAGGTCTGTTCAGGTCCGTTTGCATCAGTTATTCACACTAATGATGATGTGGAGCTTTAGAAAAAAGCCTCAGAGGGAAACCCGATATTGATTATCTGGATAAAGTGGGGTTTTTGGTAGCCCCAGCCCAACTTAATCTAGTGTGTTCAGGATGCGAGTGAACAATGGAGATTCAACTCAGATTCCTCCTGGATTATTTTCACAGTGTGAATAACCCCCGAGATTTTTAAAAAGATCCGCATCATCGGTAGTGTGAATAATCTTTTTTTCTAATAGCCTTGTTAACCAGAGGTTGGATGGCCATCAGTCGGGAGTGCTTTGTTCATGTCTTCCTGCATGGCAGGGGGTTGGACTAGATGTAATAATGGCCCTTGAGGTCTCTTCCAGCTCTATGCTTCTATGAGATTTGTTCAGAATAGGTTTGCCATAGCCCTCCCTCGAGGCTGAGAGAGTGTGACTTGTCCAATGTCACCCATTGAATCCAAGGCCAAGGGGGAAACTGAACCCTGGTCTCCAGAGTCATAGGCCAACGCTCAAGCCACTATGACACTCAAAAAGCATGCAGAGAAAGCAGGGCTGACTTCCCACTCTTCAGGCATGCTTGCCTTCAACTGGCTGGGACTGGCATCAAAGTATTAGGATGGTGCGGCTCAGGTTTACATCTCCTGGGAACAGGCACCTGGAGAGTTCAGAAATAGTGGTTTCTACACACATGCCTACCGAAATAATTACTTTATTTATGTGTCACCTTGTTATTGTTGTTGTGTGCCTTCAAAGTATTTCTGACTTATGGCAACCCTAAGGCAAAAGTATCATGGAGTTTTCTTGGCAAGATTTGTTCAGACTGGGTTTGGCACGGCCATCCTCTGAGGCTGAGAGGAACCCAGTGGGTTTCCATGGCCAAGCTGGATTTGAATTCTGGCCACCAGCATCCTAGTCCAACCCTGAAACCACCCACACCTTCAAATAATTATTTGATTCATGTGTCTCCTAGTAAGTAAGTAAATGTTTTATTGTGGTAACAGGCCAGTATATGATAGCTGATTACAATACGATTGCAAACATCTGAACATTTAAAAAACATAACAGAGTAAAACAAGGCAAAATTACCTGTGAAATCATAAAAAGAAGGCAATTCCAAATTAGTATTTAGCTGACAGAGGTGGGGCCTTACTAACCTAAAAGGGACTGGCACTTCATTATTATACGAACCCTTACTTAATAACTCCGTGTCTCAATTCAGTGAAGGCATCCAAGGTGACTTACAAATGGTTCATAAAAAATATTCGGGTTGCCATGTAGGCCCTACACCAAAATACTGTGCTGAACTATGACTATAGTAAAGATTCTGTTCTAATACAATAACGTTCAAAACAATGGCCCCATGCAAACAGGCCAAAAGAAAGCTGCTTCGGGTCACTTTGGAGGTATGATGTTTAAAGATGCATGCTTCCTAAGAGGCCAGAAGCCCTGCCAAAGACACGCTCCAGTCCTTAGGACTGGAGTGCAGCTTTGGTGCAGCTTCTGGACTCTTAGGACGCATGCATCATTTACTCCAAAGTGACTAGAAGCAGCTTTATTTTGGCCTGCTGTATGGAGCTAAGGATAACTTTATTTGGCCAACCCAAATGCACATTGTACATGTAGCTGGCTTTCAAAGCTCCCCTGAATTCTTCATTAGACAAAGTTGTTGAAAATCATCCAGGAGAAAAATTGTTATAAAATGAAAATGTTAGTCACAGAAGTTCCATTTTAAAAATGCCATTTTGGGAGTCTCTGCATGAGAGAAAGGAGAATGGAAAACTCTGTCCCTGTCAACATTTTCTGCTGTGATGTGAAGACTGATGTTCCTCAGCAAGTCAGTCTCTTAGCTTGGAATATCAAAAAGCACTTCCATAAAGATAAAATGAAATTCATCTTAAGTTCCTTGGATAAAGAGTGGGTACCATGATGATGAATAAATAAAGAATCTTATGAACTATCTATGCTCACATTTTTCACACAAAATTTTTCCTTTAAAAAAAAAAAGAAATTGAAATAGTCTATTTGGAAATAGTCTAAATGGAAATAGTCTAAATCCCATTGCTGGCTCTGGTTAGAGCAGAATCACTGAAGCAATGTTTTTTTTAAAATGCTGATTTGCCATACAGCAGTTAAGTCAATGTGTCTACACTATTGGTGATAGCAATTGGATTTAGGTATTCAGATAATTTAGGAAAAGGTAGCCAAACTGACAGAGTCAGCATTATACAGTGGTTTGAGCAGTTCTGAACACAAGGGTTCTATTCCGCGCTCTGCCATGGAAATCCACTGGGTAATCATGGCAAGTCACACACTCTCAGCCCCAGAAAACCCCATGAAAGGGTCATCCTAGGGTCATTATAGGTTGGATATGACTGGAAGGCACACAACAACAAAGCCAAACTGCTGCCCATGTGCTGCCTCCACCCAAGGAGTTTCCATGCCTGAGCAGGGATCCAAACCCTGTTCTCCCAGAGTACAATATTAAAACCACTATACCATACCATGGATTCAGCATTAAAACACTGCTATAGCACATAGGTTATCACAAGGCTCTGCAGTCCTTAAAACTCAGAAATGATCCACAGTTACTTCTGGAGGCCTCTCAAAAACACTTCCTCAACAATGAAAATTGGCAAAACACAAAAGAAGATATGACGATGATTTAATTTTTTATTACTCATTGGCTAGGGAGAGGACATAACCCAGGAGGGAAGTGTGAGGATACTCTCCACAGCTGACCACCCTGAATTTAGGAAAGTATTGAATTTGTCCCCATTCATTTCATCCAAATGTGAGCAAGGTAAGCATGCCTTTTCTGTGTGACTTTTATGGTGTGTATGGAGCCTGGACTTGCATTGCTTTACTCATTAAGATCCTGAAGAAAATTCCCATTCCTCCCTCTCACACTGACCTCTCACTATTACACCACACAGTTTTGCCTCTATTCTCTTCCCACGATATTTTTACACACGCCCCACTTCAATCTCAGTTTTTTGTTCTAATAATAAATTAAATTTCGTTAAATCATCAGAATGATTTAATGAAATTTAATTTATTATTAGAACAATAAAGCAGGTCAGCAAGTCAAGTCCAGGGTCAAGGGTTCCAGGTCAATGCATAATTCAGGAGGCAAGATTTCAGGCAACAAAGTCCAAGGGAGTCAGAGCAAGATGCTTTCTCCAGGAAACACAGATAAGGAAGTTTATCGCACGGGCCCTGAAATGGGCCCATTGCGTTCCAAAATGGGGGCGCAGATTGGTGCGCACGGAATGGGATGGGGCTAGGAACGCATCTTACAGCACATGGGAACGCCGGCACTGCCGCTGGACATTCCAATCGCATCCTACATCAATTCCAGAGGGCGCGATTTCTGAGAACTGTTCCAAAGCATTCTCATAAATCGCACCCTCTGGAACAGATGTAGGACATGATTGGAATGCCCAGCGGCAGCAGTGGCATTCCCTTGTGCAGTAAGATGCATTCCTAGCCCCATGCTGTTCTGTGCACGCCCATGCGCGCCCCCGTTTTGGAACGCAATGGGCCTGTTTCAGGGCCCATGCGATAAACTTCAAGGTCTGACAAAGAAGCTCAGCGTCTTGCAGCTGTTTATATTAGCCCAGTTCCTAATCACAGCTGTTTAGTGATTGCTGAGAGTTTCTCATAAAACCTCCTGGATCAACAGAGGCACGCTCTTTCTATCCTTCTCTGGCTGAAGGTCCTCTATGTCTCCCAAGCCTGGAATCTCTACTAGGGGAGGCTGGGCTGCTGAATCACAAGCTCTGCTGGAGCTGGCATCACATAGCTAGGGCCTGTCTCAGTCTCTTCCTCCGAGTCCTCAGCCTGACTGACCATGCCAGTTGCAATAAGTCAAAAATGAGTTAAAAGCACACAACAACAACAAATAATACTGGGGATTTAACCCGGGAGCTTCTACATGGAAAACACGTTTTCTACCACTGAGGTTACTATAGCTTCCAGCATGGGGGGTGGGGGGTGGAAAGAGATTTGGGTGTTTACATGGGTGGAGAGCAGGAAGCAGGACATTGGATTGTATTTGTCCTGTTCTTAATTACCAGAGACCAAGAATGTGAACATAATGAGATATCTAATGTTTTGTAACTGCACTGTCAGTAATAAATAAGACTTCCTATTTCCCCACTAGATTACCCCAGATCTGACTGTAGGGAGCACAGGATGGGGGAGGAGGGACCTATTTTCCCTACAGTGTCTGTTCTCTTGCTAGAAAATGCTAGACAGAGATGGATCCAAATATGAGTAGTTTTCACTATCTATACTTACCTTATATCTTTCTTCTGAATAATTCTGTCCCCTTATGTCAAGTTTAAAGCACAGTCTAAATGCAAAATGTTTCATATCTTGTTTTCAAGCACCAGTAGTACTGAGTCACAATTCACAAATCATTTTGCCATGATTGAAAACCTGGTTTTGACACCAATACCCTCAAATTATCTTTGTGAGATACTTGGGAGTCTTCCTGAATGTTCTTAGAATTAAAGTGGCAGAAGCAGGGGCGGGAGTACAAAACAGGCACAACATCAAGGAGGCTACAGAATTCTAAGAGGAAACCTTTTATAGCTCAGATCCATAGACTGACATTTAATAAGGGAAAATGGCAGACATTGTATCAAAATTCTCAACCATGATTTAAGTGGAACTTTTTGAAAAGAAATTGCACAGAACTGGAGAGGAAATAATTCTAAGAGTCTCTTAAGAGTCTGGTCTGCTTCCAGGATTCATCACCAGTGTTGCTGGAGAACACAGTTCTACAGCTAAATAATTTTTTCAGGAGCAAACATTGTTTGAGTCACTCTCCTTTGGGTGATAGGAAATTTTAGACATAGACTTTTAAGTGAAAGTTTCTTCTTACATACATAAAAACTTATTGTTTGCAAATAAGCATACTGAATGTGGGAGAGCAAGGCAGGCGCTCAGGCTGATAGTGCTAGTTTTTAAAGCAGTGTCAGTTCTGCAAAAGCTGCTAGGAAATTGATTGGTGTTGTGACAGCTCTTAAAACACATCCAGTTTGTTTGCTGTATCTATTCTGTCGGTTAAATTGCAACCTCCAAGATGGAGGTGCATACACTGCGAATTCTGGGTTTAACTCCTGATCAAGAATGTGGGTGTATTCAACAGCCAGAGTCTGGAAAGGTTTTTTTGTTTTTTTAAAAAAACTTTCACTGCAAAAATTGCTGTGAGGTGGTGGTGATAAAGTTGTAGTCCAAAAAGATAACTCTGCTAAGTCCAACAGCAAGTAGCCAGGAATTATCAAAATCAACCAAACAAACATCTTTGCTGCTCGCTGTTAACATATTATATGAAAATTTAATATCCCCTAAGTTGACCTGCTGCCTCAGGTATACTGAAATACTAACCACTGACTCTTTGAATGCTGTTTATTTGTTCTTCTCATCAAGCAGCAAAATATCTTGCATTAACCCTGAAGGAAAACACAATCAAAAATAATTGTTTTCTTGTTTTAGATAGTAGCTGCATGACTACATGGCACCTCATGAAAACTTCTTCTACTCTTTGTTTTTGTGTGACCACAAGTCATTTTTTTACTTACAGTGTTCCTAAGGTGAAACTATCATGGGGTTTTCTTGGCAAGATTTGTTCAGAGAATGTTTGTTACTGCTTTGCCCTGAAGCTGAGAGCATTTGACTTGCCCAAGGATACCCAGTGGGTTTCTTGGCCAAGTTAAGAATCAAACCCTGATCTCCACAGTCATGGGCTATAAATTGAATCAAGAATCAGGTTATAGGAACATCGTTCCCATTTGAACTCGCGTTCAATCCTTGTTTAAGGAAAATTGTTCCCATTTGAATCTGTGTTCGATCCAACTTTGATTGATTTCTCTAGCTAAAACTCGAATCAGTGGTGGATAACCCGAGTTCTCCTGACACCACTTTTCCAGAGGGTTTGTTTGTTTGTTTGTTTTGCAGTGTAGCCTTTCCCCAGCAGTGTGTCAAACTTTTTTTTTTAAAGAAGTAAGTTAAACTGGTTTTTTTTTTTGGAGAGGGAGGTGAAAAGAAACGAATGAGGAGAAGGGATATGGAGAAAGGGAGGCTGGCGAAAACTTTTTGTGAGTGAAAGGGAAAAAAAAAAGAGAGAGAAAAAACCCAAAACCTTGAACGTGGCTCCTGCATCCAGCCTTGTTTCCTTTTCTGAGACAGAAAAGGGGTGGTTGGCTGCTGCATATTGCAGTGGTTTGAAGAAGAAGCATCCCCCTGCTCAGGAGGAGACCTATGGAGGCCAGGAGCCTCCTCACTCAGGCTCTCCTCAGCTTTGTGGGGGTGTATTGGGAAGGAAATGCCTTCCCCCAAATCCTTCTGTGGCAGGAATGCTGGACCTGAGCCTCTTGCTCGCGAGGGGACCCATTAGGTTGCAAGTGGGCACCTCTTTCTGCCTTGGAAAACCCTGAGGCTCCCAACTATAATAAAAGGGCCTTAGGCTGCCTAAGCACCTCCCAAAAAAGTTAAAGGGGGGATACAACTCCCTCTCTCTTTATGTACCTATCCAACTCATCAACTTTTTTCTCTTCAAATTCCCCCATAGAGCCATCCTTCTGTCCCTCTCTTTGCAAATAATAATAATAATAATAATAATAATAATAATAATAAATATTTGAGTGTGTAAAACTTTATTTTTTAAAAAAGAAGAAGAAAGTTAAACTGGGTTTTTTGGAGAGGGAGGGGGAAAGAAAGGAAAGAGGAGAAGGGATATGGAGAAAGGGAGGCTGGCAAAAACTTTTTGTGAGTGGAAAGGAAAAAAGAGAGAGAGAGAGAGAGAGAGAGAGAGAGAGAACCCAAAACCCTGAATGTGGCTCCTGCATCCAGCCTTGTTTCCTTTTTTGAGACAGAAAAGTGGTGGGTGGCTGCTGCATATTGCGGTGGTTTGAAGAAGAAGGGGGAGATAAGAAGAAGGGGGGATTAGATGCCACTGTGACTTCTAATTGCCTAAGCGCTTGATTGACAGCTTAAAAAAATCAGTTTCAGAAAGGCAATGAGAACGGGGAACAAAAAAACCTGCATCAAAATACAACGGAGAAATATCAATGGGAATGAGAACATGGGTCAAGAAAAACTGCGTCTGTTTGCTCCCTTTTGTAATGGGAATGATGGACCTGATTCAAATACGACTCGGAAACTTTATCCGATCCAGACTCGCAGTGATATACGTCGCTTTATATGCCCAGTGGGAATAGGGCCATGGACTAAAACTCAGACCACTATGCCACGATGTCTGGCTCTACTTCTTCAATATTGGTCACCAGAAAAGTTTGCATGATCAGACAGAATATTAGAAGCCCAGGATATTCTATAATTGAATTTCTGCCATGGATATTATGGGTGTAGGGAACACCCACAGCATAATTTTTTGGGGGGGGGGGGGTGTCAGTCTATGAGGCCATGTTCTAGAAGAGTTTATTCTTGACATATTGCCAGCAACTGTGGCTGGCATCTTCCATATCAGCCTGCCAGAGATTTATGATCTGAAGAGGAGGCACAGTTTGGATGATGGCCACCTTTGTGATAATTCCCACACATTGGAACTCCCTGCTTAGGATAATTGGAATGGCTCCTTCAGTGGCCTTTTAACCAGCAAATCGTAACCAGAAAAGGGCTTGTATGGTGCTGTATTAATTTGTTTTAAAGTAAGATTTTAAATAGTCTTAATTCTGTTATTTAATATTGTTTTAATCTCAATATTTATTGTATTGTATTCAGCGCCTTTTTATAAGCCACCTCTAGTCCCAGCCTGGGAAAAAGATGGGATATAAATAAAATGATGGATAGATGATTACCCTACATGTTCATGAAAATAATAATAAAAACTGAAAAAGGATGAGTAGTTCATCCCCTTCAGTAGGCTATATAATTTAAGGGTTTTTTTTTAATGAAATAAAATAAAATAAAATGATCCCAAGTCAGCAGGAAAGTTCATGGATTTTTCAAATTCTTTCCACAATGATAATTCTAAAGGAAGTTTACGTGCGTTTGATTGTGTGTGAAAGAGAGATGCAAGACAGTCAGGGAACGTGTCAGCCTCATCTAGATTGAGTAGGCTTCCCACTACAAAATGATAACATTAAATGATTTCCCCCCTCTCAGTCACACCTGTCATCTTGGACTGGAGCAATAATAAGTAAAGAGAACAGCAGCATAGACTGAGTAATAGACAGCTTCTCCAACAAACCTTGCACCCCAGTTATGCTTCTGTTACATATTTCAGCTCATTAAAGTATCCAAAGCTATCTTCTTCTGCAGCAATTTCAGCACAATCCTGGGGGAGGGAGATATTAATGAATCAAACTGTGAAACATACAGCCTGGTTGCCTCAACAGCCATGAGAAGTGCAAAAAAAAAGGGGGGGGGGGGGGGGAGATCATGGAAAGCTATAAGAAACTTTCAGTTGCACCTACATTGCTCTGCCACTCAATCACAATTGCATTGTTCCAGTGTCATAGACATTGGTGGAGTGTGAAGCCTGGTTTACGTGAGCAGGCACATCATTTGATTTTGATATGCTTGATGATTAGCAGCCAAAAAGTGTGAAGCCATTCTCCTGAACCGTACTACACAAAGCAATTACATTTCACTTATTTCTAATGCTTAGGTATGAATGCCAGAATGGTTCCATCCATACATCAGAGGGTCATATCACCAGACATTTGAGAACCACAAATTTTATATTAGTAGCAGCTCTAGCAAATATTGGGGGGGAGGCTGTTGGTGGACAGGGAAGGGGATAAATAATAGGGAAGGAAGTGTTTGAAAGTCTGAGATTACATGTGGCGATTGGGGAAAGTCAGTGTGGTACAGTGGTTTGAATGTTGGATTATGGTACTAGAGACTGGGGTTTGAATCCACTGGGTAACTTGGAGTAAGTAACAGTCTCTTAGCTTCAGAGGAAGGCAAAGATAACTCCACTCTGAACAAATCTTGCCAGAAAAGCCCCGTGATAGGTTCACCTTAGGGTTGCCATAAAGTGGAAATGACTTGAAGATAGCAAAAATACAAGGTGTTTGGAAAAGTTCTGTCATCTTAAAGTTCTTCAGTTTGATGCCTAATTGTAATGTGGTATTTTAGCTATGAGAGGAATGTACGTGCAAGTACTGTTAGTGGCAGTTTTCAGAATCCCTGTCTATTGGTTTCTCGGTTTGACCTGAAAACTTTTTTTTTTTTTTTTTTTTTGCAAAACAGGGTTTCCAGTCCTAAACACATTGAACTAGAATTAAATGCTATTGACGTCTGTAGATGTTATTTTCAAAATAAAACTGCAATACTCCATGAAGCATCTTGAATTAAATGGCTCTTACTTGGAAATAAACATAAATAGGGTAGGGCTAAATATGTTTTCAGGCACATGGCACTCCTGGGAAAAAGAAAGGAGCTGGATAGCCTTTTTGTTGTTTCCATATGTGTGTGTCTTTTTAAATTAAGTGTGTCATGAATTTTTTTTAAACCTCAGCCTAGGGCTCAGGAGCTGACATCCCCAAGATACATCACAGTCAGTAACTGGAGTCTCCCAGTCCTGTGGCTCCTCTTGCCTGCTGACCTATCTGCTGACCTTCCTTTTCTGAGAATGAGAAGGGAGAATCACCCTCTCCATATTCTGTCCCCCCTCTCTCTGGAATGTATTGCAAACTGGATCCACATGGACAGGCAGCCAGTTCGCTACTGCCAACACTGGGGAGGATGGGTCTGGTGCTTTCAAGGTTGTTGCATATTCCCTCCCCCCCCACACACACACATGTATGCACACATACACTGATCTAGATCTAGATCTGGTATTAAATTGTCCCATTATAAAATACCCTCCCTGATGTGCAAATATCTGTATTCCATAGGATGGAACAATGGAAGTTTAAAGTGCATCCATAGAGTGTAAAGTGAAGGGGCATTAGAGCTTAATCTCTTAATATAATGGAAGTACCATTATATTAAGTGTGGCTGTAACAATTACAACAACTTTCCTATTGGGGCTGCCACCAAAATTACGTGACCCAACCTTTTCTTATGATGGTCTTTCTCCTATAGTAGCGTGTGTTTGTTTTATTCACTCAGGCCAAGCAGGTTTTAAAAGAAAGATAAAAATTTATTGAAATAACAAAAGTATATTAAATATCATTTATGTACAGGTGTTATTATATCTTTACTTGGCAAAGTAGTTACAGATTTTTCCTTATCCTTCCTGTCACTCTTAACCCAAAGCAAACCACTCAGGCTATGCAATCCCTTAAGATCATAAGAGCCCCCCAAACTCTCTTCCTAGAGCTTGGTTAACTCTGAGTCTCTTAACTTTAGACTCCTTCCAAATATAGTCTCTCTCTGGACTTATCACAATAGGTCAGGTTATAAGCCTCTCACTCTAGACTTAAACCTCAGTTCCCCTCTGGAACTCCTAGAACTGTGTCCACTCCCTGGACTCATCAGAACCCTCCCTGACTAGAATCAACTGTCAACAGTCCAGCCCCAACGTTCCAACTGCCAAAACCCAACTGACACATGGAATGTTTAAAAATCCCAGCCCACATTCTATTGGCTGGTCTCTAGCCACCGTTTGATTGGTCACCCAGGTGTTCTGTATGCCACAGTGGCTTACTTCTGATTACATGCATTTAAGATTAAGCTCTATGGCTGGAACTTTGTTGGTGTACTACTACACTGGCATAACTATGGTGGTGTAGTTGGTAGCTTTATAAAGAAAAACGCTGTAGACACAGTAGTTTGAAAAAGGTAAAGCATAGGAGAATTAAGTGGTCTGGATCTAGCAGATTGCCCCCACCCTGCTTTCCTTCACACATTTGTACAGCCCTGAAAAAAATGCATCAGAAAGATTCTAGCCTATCTCCAATAAATATTGCAATGCTTATCTTCCAGACTGCCATTTAATTAGGCTTTTAGATAAATGCTTTCACTTACTGTTTCAATAAAGCATCTTCAGGATTAATTTTCAAAAGTCTTGTGACTTTTGGTGTGAGACATGCCATATATTTTCTATTGATCCAAGACCAAATATCCCACTATAGGCTGCTGAAAGTCAAAGACAATGACAACCAAGCATACTCTCATCAATACTGCAGAGAAAGGCAGAGGGACATTTTCCTTGCAAATATATTAATAGTATATTTGATGAGCAACCTTTTTTGAAAGTTAATTAGCAGGTGAATCTATTGTTGAGAAGTAGGACAACTTTCAAGGTAATTGGATTTGCAGGTACTTCAACCTCTTATCACCTGGCACAGAAAATAGGTTATCTCAAAATGAAAATGAAATTTAGGACATTACTGTTTGTCACAAAATGGAAAAAGTATGCATATTTTTTTAAAAAAAATACCATATTCAAGTGGTACACCAAGTTTCATTTGATTTTGACCTTGTCTTAGATTACTGATCCTAACTAGTTTATTTTACTGAGTAACAGTACAAGGAAGAATAGAATGGCCCAGTGGCAATCTTGAAAGGCTTCTACAATGGCAAAAGTCATGTGACAAGCCACACCATTTTCTCATTCTAAATGTGGCATTCAATGGGCTACACATGTATAAATAATTTATCCTAGCACTTACCATATATACACAACTATAAGTCAACCTCATGTATAGGTTGAGGGCATATTTTGGGGCCAAAATTATGGATTTTGCCATGACCCATAGATAAGTGGAGGGTAAAACTTAGAGGCTCCTTCAGTGTTTGTATATATGTGCATGGTAGGAGGGACTCTAACTGAGTCTTTTTGCTTCACCATTTCAGCTTTCGTTTCAGCTTTCACTCCATAGACAGCAGGTGGGAGAAGGACGTTGTTTGTTTGTTTAGCAGCAATAAATCACCCAGGATTCTTTCTACTTAGCTCAAGAAAGAAAGAAACTGCTCTCTGCACCACATGGGGAAATCTGAAAGAGCTGCTATCACATTACCATACTGACCTATATATACATCAACTTGGGATTTTGAAGTCAATTTTTGGGAAACTTATAGTCAAAGTATATACGGTAGTATCAAGTAATTTAGTCACTCTGTTCCTTTTAAAATATATATACACAAACACGATGTACTATCTGAATATTTTAAATTTTATTATTCCTTCAACTTGCTGTCAGATTATTTCCATCATTACTGTACAAACACATTATTTATTGAGTATTTATAATTGCAGAGATATGAACCAGTGGCTGCTCACAAAGTTGATATGAATTAGAATGCATTATCCCAAGCATGGCATTAGGAGGTAGTGGGGGAGAGGATCTTGCAGCCAAATCATAGGATTAGCTTTTCCCTCTGGTACCCAGACTAGATATTTTTGCCACTCATAACTGTAGAATTCCCAAGATTATAGTAACTGGTGGAACAATAATGGGAAATGTGATACTGCTCTGTAAATGAAATTTAATCCTGTTAAATTTTAAATTTTCTTCCTCATAGCATGTTAAGTTATTTGGTAAGCAACCAATGAAAAATAGAGACGTCTGAGTTAAAGCATTGTTGTGTATTGATGTGTAAATAGAAAGAAGAATCAAAGTGATTCACAAAGAAATTAACCCAAAGGGTGTAAACAAAAACATTAAGAATTACAACTTCAAAACAGAATTAAATAAGTTATCTTATTAAAGCACAATTAACTTAAATGAAATTTAATTAAAAAGTACAGCACCAACTGGTTGAATGCCCTTTCCTTAGTAAACAGTAAATAGCCAAAATTGCATTTGAAGAATAATAAACAAGGTCTTGACAGCTGATGGCTAGGCATCAGGGAGGGGCCCATCTTAACATTCTTTGGTAAGGAGTTATATAGCATGGAGCAGCCACTCAAAAGATCTTCTCTCACAATCTTTCTTACGCTGATGTTCTGAAAGCAGGTTCACATTGGATACCTCATATAGTTTATTTATGGTAAAAATGATTTTTGTCAATGTCTTATATTAGCTACTGACCCTTCTGCCATACTGCAGAAATAAAGCAATTTGACACCACTTTAATTCCCATGGCTCCATGCTATGGAATTCTGGGGTTTGTAGTTTGGTGGAGGCATCAGAGTTCTCTGACAGGGGAGGCCAAATATCTCACAGAACTACAAAGCCCAGAATTCCATAGTATTGAGTCATGGCAGTTAAATGGTGTGAAAGTGTTTTATTTCTGCAGTGTAGGCACACTTTTATTTGTGAATATATAACTATGGCGGGTTACATACCGCCAGAAAGTACGCGTGGAGCGCATACTAGGGTTAGGAAGGGGCAGTGCTTCCGCACCCCCCTAACCCTAGTACGCGCTCTGCATGTACAAAATGGCAGCGGCCATTCCACACGGCCGCCGCCATTTTGACGTCTTGGACACATAGCGTCCAGACATGTTGCAGCAGAAGTGATGCCGTGAAAGCGCGGTTTGCGCTTTGCGGCGCCACTTCCAGGGTCCAGGAAGGAGCGCTATTTCCACGCTCCTTCCTTGGAGCATCCGGGAGCCCCGCGGTTTGGCCGCTGTGGCTCCCGGACACTGCAAGCGGCGGCGGAGGGAGACCACTGCAACTCGGCGGTTTGTAACCCGCCTAAGTAACATCTCCTGCCCTCCTCCCTCCCCCGCCCCAGTTCACCTTAACAGCCATCAGCTGCATGAAGTGAAGAGAATGTGTTCTGCTGATGATCAGGGTATAGGACGATGAACTTTCTAGTTCCCTCTTATCAGCAAGAAGGCTGTGACAAGGAATTGTGATCTGTAACTGCAATTGCCAGCCTTACTATTTAACATCCTAAATAAATGAAAACCAAGATTTTTCAAGACATCTTGAGAGCTAGCATGGTGTAATGGTTTGAGTGTTGGACTATAACTCTGGACACCAGTATTCAATTCCCAGCTCAGCCATGAAACCCACTGGGTGACCTTGGGCAAGTCATATGCTCTCAGCCTCAGGGAAAGGCAATGGCAAACCTCCCCTGAACAAATGCTGCCAAGAAAACCCCATGATAGGTTCACTTTAGGGTGTCGGTAAGTCAGAAATGACTTGAAGGCATACAGGACAAACAGCATATTGAGACATCATAAGAGCTTCTTCATGCATACATGTTATTTAGTTTTAGGGTTGTTCTAGCTAATCTTATCCCTGCACCCAGAACCTGTGTAATCAGATATGTCTGGAAAGGGATCTACAAATGCATCTACACAAGTACATACACTTGCCTTGAGCACAGGGAATCTTGCCAGCAGGTGGCATGCATGCCCACACTTTGACAGGATGACAAAATTAGTTGACAGAACCCCATTGACCTCTTCACCTGTGCTTTCACCACAGGAAGAAGCTGCTAAGCTTCCTCTATTTGCATCTATGTACTTCTATTTGAAGGGCTTTCAAATATTATGTATAAATATAAAGAACTGTGACAAAGAAAGAAGGACCTTGAGGCTGCCCCTCAAGAGATGAGCACTGCTTGTGTAGCAGGACTGTAGTACACGGGTCACCTGGTCATAGTCTCACCACAGCATTTCTATTTAAAACTGATAAAAGATATTTTATTTTGCCTTTCTTACATATACAATACAAATAGCACACGCCACAGTTCTGCCGCCGTACCCTATGATGCCTTCTTTTTTGTCGCTCTCTCGTGATGAACTTGGGCCTTTTGCTCCCAGTTTGTGCTCCATCGTTGAACTGTTAACTTCCCTGTTCCTTGACCAATCACAATTAGAGCTCCAGTAACCAAACAAAAACATCACACCTTACAATGCCTACTACAAGTTTCCCTAGCTCAGGTATACCATGATTGGTTAGCTCTCAATTGGTATTTATTTTTCAAAAAAGGACAGCAGCTGCCTATTCACTAAAACCCACATCTCCGCTTATTTTTATTTAGTTGAAACATTTTTAAAGAAATAGCCCATGGATATATCTCACACAGTAATTAGTGGGCTATAACAAGAGGAAAGCAGTGTGGTGAGATGGTTTGAGCATTGGACTAGACTATAAGGCATCAAATCCCTGCTCATCCATGGAAAGCCATTTGGTAGCTTTGGACAATTACAGTCTCCCAGCCTTAGAAGAAAGGCAATAGCAAATCTCATCTGATATTTTACCAGAGAAACACTCTAGGATAGGGTAATTCAAAACCAAACTGAAAGCACATATCAAAAAACAAATAGTTTACCACAATCAAAAATTACCCAAATGTGCAAAACATGGGGGAAAAAATCAGATATTTTTATTTTGACAGTGTTTCAGAACAAGGAATAAATAAACAAAAATAAAATAAAACTCATAAGATGGATAATTTTTACTTTTGAAATCTAGGGAATCCTGACCACCCCACCACCCCCCCCCAAAAAAAAAATAACGTAAGTGAAATTTCAGACAGATAAGATTATTAATTGATGGCTCTGAATTTAATTGTTTTTTCTTTGAACTATGTATTGTCTTGGCTTCTGTGCTTTCAAGTTGTTTTCAAATATGGTTGACCCTAGGGTGGGTTTTTATTGGGAAGAGTTGATCAGAGGGGCTTGCATTTGCTTTCCTGCTACTGACCACAATTGCTTGCCTAAGGCGGACCAAGTGAGTTTTCACAGTGAGTGGGATTCAAAGCTGGACTCCTGAGCTGCACTTCGACTCTAAAACCACCCACTTTGCTGGCTGACTTAAAAACTCCACTGATTTCAGTGGGCCTTCTACATGAGCAAAGATGGGTTCCAACAACTTCATGGTAAACATTATGCCGGGTGATTCTTTGTTTGTTTTGGATTTATTAAAAAGGTAATAAAAAAAATCAAAAATACAAATACACAACCATTCCTTGCAATCATAATAGATACACTTTTATACCTTGCAAGAATACAATCAACAAACATTATTTTATATATTCATACTTAATCTATCTCCATCCAAATTTATAACTATCTTATATCTAACTATCCTTCTTCTAATCATTTCTTTGGTTAATCTATATCCAAACCTCTAAACTTTCTACCGCTATATAAGTTCTAAAAACTTATTCTTTTCTATCTTAAGGTTCTTTCTCCCTATTTTTTCTACTCTCTTCTAGTAACTAAACCTAAGCTCTAATGAGTGTCCTACCTTCTCTTCTTCTTCTCTTTCATTTAACCTCCAATCGTTCCTTCATTTTCTCTTCATTACAGTGGACTTCCTTCTTGCAAAATAGGTTAATTTTGTAAGTAAGTTGACTTTCTTAAACTTACCAAACAAATTAGTTGAATTTATCTCTCTAATTCCAATTAAGGCAATAAATTGCCAATTTCCCTAAATTATCTTTTCAAGAAGTTAATAACTTCTTTCCATTCTTCGGGTCCTACTTCCTTTTTTCTTTCTAAGTGCCTGTGTGTTAAGTCATCCATTTCCATTACCTCATATAGTTTAAATACCAGTCTTCCTTTAAAGGGATATCCTTGTCTTTCCATTTGCGCAAAAAATACCTCGCCGAGGAGGGTTTATCATATTAAAAACAAAAAATTTTCTCTTGTTTGGTAGGTGATTTCCTTTCCAAATATACCCAAGAGGTAAAGTTCTGGTTTCAATTTTCAGGTGGTATTTAAACATTTGTTGATACAATTATTAACCATAGACCAAAAATTGCTTAGCTTTTTACAAGTCCCGCGTAGTGGTAAAAAGTACCAACATTTCTTTCTTACATTCCAACCAAGTATTCCTATTTTATATAATTGCTAATTGCTGGTTGGTTGTGAGGTACCACTGGTAAAACATTTATAAAGTTTTGTCCCTTAAGTTTTGGGAGGCTGTGTTGTTATACTGGTACCCGGGTTACGAAATTATTCGTTCCGCGGTTAATTTCGTAAACCCCGAAATTCCTTCGTAACCGATTCCCATAGGCGCTAATGGAAAAAATAGCTCTCTGCTGCCCTCCGGTGGCGGAAAAAATAGCGCCGCGGTTTTTTCGTAACCACGAAGAAACCTTCGTAAGCCGAAGCAATAATCCCTATGGATTTTTTTCGTATTCCGAAAAATCGTAAACCCGGCGCATTTCGTATGCCCGGGGTACCCCACTGTACAATATATTTTTCATACCTTGTCTTCCCAATGGGAGAATAGTATGGGGGGGTTTGTGTCCAATATATCTAGCCCACAATCATTAATCATTTTTCTTTACTATTTCTTCTTCTGTATCCAAATTGTATTCGTTATTCTATAAATTCTTGCCAATTCATTATTTTTTTCGTCAGGCCAATATTTTCCTATCTTGAGTTTTCTTTTCCTTTCTTTTATCGAATCCATATAATTTTTGAATCAATCTTAAAATCTTTCTGCGATTCTGTCTGTGTTGTGAACCATGTCCGGGACCCAACCTTCCTCTGCCAGGAGCAGTTTTCTCTTTTGTTTTGATTTCCCAATTTCCCATTCGGAATTCTATATAATCTTCCTACATTATCCAATTTCCCGTCCTTTAAAACATCTCTTTTCTAAAAGGAAAAAGCTTCCATGGGGCCCAAAAACCACCAATCATCTTGGGTTTAGTATTCTTTCTTTGTAGTGGTTCCTTACTTTTTATAGGGGGTTTTCTGATACAAATGCTTAGTAACGTTTGTGTTTTGTTTTTTCACCCATATGCCAATATGGCATGCCACACCAGAATTTAGGCCATCCCCTTCCAAAAATCTAGTCGTTTTTCTCACTTCCCCCAAGGTAACCCATTCTTTTTAAACCCATCATTAACGCACATGCCCGAAATAAATTTTTACATGGGAAGGGTCTAAGCCAACCTTTGTCCTAGAATCTTCATTACATTTAAGTTTGCTTCTTTTTGCTTCCTTCCTCTCCAAATAAACTGATGTCTAGTTTATCCTTATGCCCATTCTTTTTAATTACTTATTCGGAAGTAATAATTGGAATGTTTTTGGATAAATATAAAATTCTTAGCACTACATTCATTCTTGATTAACTGAGATTCTTCCTATTATAGATAAGCTCAGTTTGTTCCAATGATCAGTCCTCCCTTATTTTTGACCATTAGGTTTTTATAGTTGTTCTCAATCGTTCTTGTGGATCTTTTCCGTAAGTGGTACCCAGCTATTTGATTCTTTTTTCTACTTTTATTCCTGGCTTCCTTCTTTTACTTCTTTCTTTCTTCCAGGGTTTTTATATTTTTGTTAAGATTAGTTGATTTACTCTTTATTAATTTTACATTCCATATAATTTTCCAACAAATTTAGTATGGTTAGGAGTTCATCTACATTTTCCCTGGGTCCTTCCAATCAGTGGGTGCCTCGGGTTACGCAATTTAATTCGTTCCACGCTAATTTCGTAACCCGAACAAACACACCTTCGTTAAAGCCGACGTGCCATAGGCTCTAATGGGGAAAAAAAAGCCGCGGGCTCTGCCGCGGGCTCCATTTAAACCGCGCCCATGGTTTTTCGTTAACCCTGAAAAAAAAAACCTTTCGTTACCCGAAACCTACATTCCCTTAGGGAATTTATTTCGTTTTATTCCCGAAAAATCGTAACCTGGGTAATTCGTTTTTTATCCGAGGTTACCCCACTGTATATATGACTAGTTCGTCCGCCAAATTGCTCTGATTTGTATTAATGCTTTTTACTTTGGCTTCCCCTCAAATTGGTATTCACATTTTATTTCCTTTATTAGAATTCTACGAACCAAACGAAAAATTAAAGGAGAGAGAGGGCACCGCCTTGCCATGTTCCTCTTGAGCTGCTTATAGTTCTAGGTCCTCTCTTCCATTACTTCTTAATTGTGTTCTTGTCCCTAGTATATTTTCCCTATCCACTTGGTAAAAATTCTCCCCTATTCTATTTCCTTTTAATATTGACTATCATCGAATCCCCATTACGAGTCAAAAGCTTTTTCGACACAATCAAGAAAAACACAATCCTAATTTTTTTTCTCGTTCTGTTTTCATAGTTCTTCCGTATATCTCTACAGTTCCTCACTTTTTTCTCTTATCTATCTATTGGTACAATTTGTTACCTTAAAAACCCTCTTGATCTTCGTTTTTCTATTGCTTTTCTTAAGTAATCTTTTAATCGGCACGGGACGCAATCGATGCCAAAAATTTTTAAAATTTTTAATCATTGTTAACAGTGAGTTGGGTCTATAAATAGGCTGGATTTAAGTGTGGGTGTTGTCTTTCCCTTCTTTTCTGATGACTATTGCTCTCTGCTTGCTTCCATGAATCGTGTTATCCTACCTCGAGTTGCCTCATTCATTCTCTTTGTAAGGTTGGCCAAATTTCCTCAATTAAAGGTTTTATTAGAAGGAAGCTGTTACGGCCTCCTTTAACCTGGGGGTCCTTTGCCTATTACTTTGTTTGATTGCTTTCCCAGACTTTTTTCTTAGCGATTTGGTTGATAAGGTCTTTTCCTGTGTTCTTTTTGAAAGTTTTTGGGTTGTACTACTTTCAAAAAACTGCATTAATATCCCCACTCTCTTTTTTGTCTCGAATATAATTCCCCTAGTAATCCACGAAACGGAAAACCTCCTCAATATCTTTTTTTTGTGTTAATATCTGATCCCCTTTTGGTTTTATTAATCAAGTTTTCTTCTGCTTTCTTAATTTGTGGCAAGCCATTTCCTGTTTTGTTGCGTCATGCTCGCGACGTTATTTTGCTTTTACAGTCCTTAACTGTATTCTCTAAATCTTTATTTGCTTCAATTTTACTTGTCTCCTCAGAACTTTTCTTTCTTTGTGACCCGTTTTATATTTGGTTCACTCTTCAAGTCTCCTCTTTATCTTCAATAGCCTATACATTAAGCTTACGTTTTGTTTCTTTTTTTTTCTGACAGCTTTATTTTGTTGGGTAAAAAAACACCCTAATAGTCGCTTTCGCGCATCCCACACAGTTGCTATATCTTACTTCATTATCCAAATTTCTTCAAAAAAGTCTTTATATCTCTTTCCTTTTCTAATTACATCTCCTTCTTAATAGTTCTTCGTTTAATTCCAAAGATATTTTTAGGTGGCTCTTTTAGCTGTCATAAATTCTAGGATTATGGTCCGATATCTCTCTATTTTAATACTGTCATTTTTCAACTTCTTTAATCAATATTTGGACACCAGAAAGAGGTTCATCACATTCTTGCATGAAAGAGCTTCGTTGTCTCTCTGAATAAATAAAATCGTAACGCTTTTTCCTTCGTTATATACATGGTGTCTCCATGTTTCAATGAGAGAGAAGTTTTTAACCATTTGGGAAAAAAATTTTTTTTTGGGTAATTTGCCTTGATCTCATGATCGTTTCCCCTACATTCGTCCTAGTTTCGGGTCTCTTCACCCCAATTAACAATCTCCTAATAGAATATTGTTCATACTCCAGGCTCTGTTATCACTTATTTATTTTGCTATAAAAAATATTTTTTACTTCTTGGGTGCCCTAATTTTTTTTTTTTCCCCCAACTATTAGGATTTTTTTTCCTTCGAATGAATTTTCTGTTCAACAAACTGTCCATTTTTCTCAGGAGAAAATACTTCTTTAGGTTCTAGATGGTTCTTAACTAAATAATTACCCCTCTTTTGGATTTGTTCTATTGTACTAGTATTATTACTCTTTACCTAAGATATTGTTCTAATTAATCTTATGTCTTTCATTCGATACGGTTCCCTGCCAGACAGAGACCTCCGCATTAATTTTTTTAAAATATTGGAATACTCTCTTCCGTTTTGGGGGAGTTTAAGCCTTACCTTACAGGATAAACGCTCATATTTTATGTAGACCATCTACACTAGGAATAAATCACATCATCTCTTTCTTTTTCTAAAGTTGCTATCTTTATGTGTCAAAATCCCAGCAAGTTGGGAAAAACTATGCCTAGAGTAGATTTAACCATAGAATGCAGTTAAAAACGAAGAGAGAGGGGGAAGGAAGGAAGGGAATAGAAAACGACAATTAAGCTATTTGTCCGTAATGAGTTGTTAAGTCTGAAATGAAAAAAAAATCCAAGGAAAGATCTGGTGATCAAACTCGTTCTTGCTTTCTGTTTCTTAATAGCTTCTCTTATTCGGTACGCACTCTCCGATTATCTCTCTCTTTCCTCTTCCCTATCTTCTTCACCACTTTTTCTTTATCTTTCTTGTTCCTTCTTCTGGTTCCTTGCTAGCTCAATCAAAAACCAATCTAGCCTGTTCCACAGAATTCAGTCTCACTCTCCTTTGTTTCCATGTTACTATAACCCCATCTAAATCATTACCACTTATACAAAACTCTTTCTCGCCTCAGGTGTTCGATCAAGAACTGTACTCTTTCCTTCTCTTTAAAATTTTCCAGGGATGTCCCTTAAGATCTGTGATCTCTGGCCCTCAACTACTAGTTTAGTAGCAGCTTTGTCTCGGATTATTTCTTTAGTTGTTTGGAGGCAAAGTAGAGCCTGTGTGATTCTGAAGCAAATAACAACACTACCTACAAGTTTGTTATGGATCCTGATAGGATGCAGTTAATCATTATAAAACTAAATATTTATTGGAGTGATTAACAAACAGAATTTAATCGTTCAATCAATGAGTTATAACAACACTTGGCTTCCACCTTCCCAGTTGCCTAATATAAAACGGCGCTTGTAGGCTATTGTGGCAGTTTAGAAGACTCCACTGTTAACATTATTAAGTGGATGATGGATTTTTCTCTGGTTTGAAAACCACTGGGTTTAAAATCCTGAGTATGTGGATACAAAAACTGCTCCCTTTTGTCTAAAGTGTTTGAATCAGATGGCACCTCATATTACAGAGACCAATTAGAGGAGGCTATGATGTTCTCAGTTTTAAAATGTTTGGCCACGTTTGTTTTAGTTTCCTCCTGAGGACTCCAGACTTGTGGTCCTGATGAAGCAAGTATGTAGGTCTGTGGTTGTTTTCCCCATGTATTTCAGGTGGCATCTTGCACATCTGTATTCAGTTCACATAAATAAGATTACAAGACTGGTAAGTGTGGTGGGTTTTTTATATATATAATATGATATATAATTATATTATTTAAAATTTGTATTATATAATTTTATATCATAGGTCTGCCCATCTTCTTAAAATACATATATACATTAAGATACATTTTGAGCAGATGCAGTGCTTGGAATTATAGAGGTGCAATCCAGGATGACTGATGGTTGTTTTCAGGAACCGCTTCTTTACCAGCAATATACACTATCTTAGAATAAGCAAATACGGCAGCTTGGTGCTCTTGGTGCTTATGTCATGTTTCAGGCAAAGTTACCTCAGGATTTTGAGATCATTGCAATGTCCTTTGTAAAAGTGTGATAGCTTTATGTTAATAGTACGCCTCCATATCGTATGATAGAGAGGCGGGATATAATAATAATCCATAATAATAATAATAATAATAATAATAATAGATTGTTTACATTTACAAATGCTTAGAAGAGTTGTAGTCAAGGCATCTGGAAGCACTAGTTTGTCTGTCCCTGTGCTAGACAGTGATCTATGAGTTAATATTTGAGTCAGGATGCTATCATATGTAAGTAATTGGTGCTGTGTAAATTCACTTTTCTTGTAGTTTTTCTTAGTTCTTCTACATCAGTAGAACGTGTTGAGGCAGCAGAGGACTCATATATGGTCCTGTTCAATTATTTGACCTCACCAGAAAAAACCCACAATATTTATTTAATAAATGGAATGGATTGCTTCTCCACTTAATTCGGGAGCAATTTAGAGGAATTTATATGCTTCTGTCACAAGATACCATTCATGAAAATTAATTGAACCATCCATGTTTAGCTGGCTGAAATGTGATTGCTAGAAACTGGCAAAGCTTTATGAAGCTGCCACTTTGTACTGATTGGCTTTGACAGGTGTGGTTTGTGGCTGAAATGGGAAAATAACTAAAAGATGCAAGGAAGAATTGGTGGTGTTTTATAATTGGCTCTGTATGTAGAGAAGTCTTGTAGCACCTGGAGACAACTAAGAAAGAATGTCAGAGCTCAGATGGTCTGTATTCACTCGCATATTGGTTAATTTAACTCTTTACATCAGAATCCTATAAATATCAACCCACAGTAAGTCCAACTGAGAGCAGTGAGACTTACTTGCCGGTAGTGTGAACACAAGCTTGGAGCCTTAGCCATTTAAAGAAAGACACAAGTGCTTTAAGTTATAAGGGGCATTTTCCCAGGACAAACTCAATGAGATGGGGGCCAGAAAACAGCCCCCAATTTAGAGCCACCTTCATCCTCACTAAAGGATGCATCCCATTTCTCACCTGACCAGCTACTTTAGCTTTTGTTGTTATTGTGGTTTGGTGAGACAGGAAAAAAAAACAATTTATAGTTGCTAGGGTTACCATTTCTGTGTGCCGACTGAAGATCTTGGAAGAAGAAGAAGCGGATCTGAAATCTTAGTAATAGCAGAAGAAAATGTTGAGAAATTAGGATGAGCAAGCAATGGATCCAAAACTGAGAAAGAAGTCTGCAAGACAAGCGAGATAGGAAAGGAGGCTAGTTAGGCAGAAGAGTGAAGTAGGGAGAAGGAAAATAGTTTGCCGCCTTACCAAAAGTCTATTTGTGTGAAGTGCCACCTTGAATTACAGTGTATATTCATTTTGGACAATGCATGTACGGAAGAACATCTTCTTGCAAATGTTTTGACATGATGTAGAAATTGAAGTTAACACTTAATATGTTTAATGAGTATATCTTCTTCTAGTCATTGAAGTTTTTTTTTAATATTTGATTTATTTACAGGTGCAGGAAATGCAAAACCCAATCTGAAAGTCACTTGGGAAAACAGTATGCATATTTATAAGATCCCCAGCTCCATATCTGTTCCATGTTACCCTCCCGAAGTTTAGAAGGGCTTTAACTCTGGCACGTTTTCAATGTGTTGCCCACGCCATGTTGGAAGGTAGATTAAAAAAAACCTTTTGAACTTCGTTTTTGCCCATGTGGCTCTGCGTGTTTGTGAAACCAATGGCATGTTCTCCTTTATTGTCAATTCTATAGAGACATTCGTCACAACTGATTAGCCCACTACTGAGTAAATTCCCAGGTAAAACTGACTCCTTCTATTTAGCGCTCCTATTGGATAACAATGATACTACAGTATCGTATAAGGTGGCTAAATTTTGTTACATGGCGGGTTATAGGACCACCAATTTGGGGCGGTTCTAACCCACGCACCAAAGGCCATTTCAAACCATGGAGAAAGAGGTATATCGGGGCATCAGGTGTGCAGATGGCAGCGCATAGGGGCCACCAACGACGCTTTGTTCAGGAACCTGCGGGACGAACTGCCAGAAAAACGCCGCTTTGCCCGCAGCCTGAAAAGGGGGTGTCCTTGGGCTTCAGCCCCAAGGAACCCGCAGCGTGGGGGAGAAGAGAAAGGGGCCAATTGGCCCCTTTCTCCTTTTAGTCCGCTGGGTGCCGCGTTAAGGCTGGCCAGGTCGACTCTCTTACTAAACCAGGAAGGAGCTCCGAAACGGAGCTCCTTTCCTGCTCCGGTTCAGGGCGCACTACGCGCTCCTGGCGCGGCGAGCTAAGGCCGTCACGTCCGTGCGCCCATCTACGCCGGTGGCGCGGCCGCTGACGTCTCACTGCAGAGGCCGTAGGAAGGGCCCCCGCCCCGTTTCGTGCATTACGAGCACTCACTAGTGTTTAGGGCGGTGTGGAAAGCACTGCCCTTTTGTAACCTAGTGCGTGCTCGTCCGCACTAACGTGCCGAGTCTGTTCACCGGCCCTTGTTTGTAACTGCACCCTCAACGACAAAATGGTCATTTTATTACCATGGTTAGAGGAAGATTCTGTTTGGATATTGTATATGTATAGTCTATACAGTTTATATTTTAACTATTACTATTATACTGTATCACGTGTTGTGTGGTTTTGTTTTTCTATGGTCAAAGACCGTAAAAATTTTATTACTATTACTATAGATCTAATTTATATTCCTAGCCTATAAAAGAGCACATAACTACCACTGAGATAATAACGGTTCTACCAGTTTGAAATTGAAATGTTTGAAATGTGGTTTCTGGAAAAAAGCATAGCAATTTACATTTTTGGATTTCTGGTTTTCTTTGTGAGTAGAAGGCTATGCTTAAATTCTTATTAGACTTAGTAAAGTATGATGCCAGCCTGCTCTTCTTTGCCGAAAACCAAAAAGGAAGATCAGATCGATCCTAAGTTTCAGGTCCTGATTCCTGTTTATACAGAGTGCTTATACTCTGATTGGTTCTGACGTAATGTTAATGAAGAACATGTAACCAGCCTTGATTTAAGCTGATAAATTAAATACCTCCTGACTAGTCGTTTAGCACTAAGATAGTTTATGGTATATTCTGATGGGAACTACAATTATTCTAACGTTATTTTGCTTGCCTGTTGGACGCAATAGGCAACATAACCACATGCTATTGGTTGGTATTGCAAGCGGGTTGGGGGGAGTAGAAGATATCAAAATAACGTAAAAAAAACAAAAAAAGAATTGTAGGAATTTCTTTTCCAATGTTTACAAACCCTTTGAGTTTTTCAACATTACATATTTCAGAAGCGACCAGATAGTTTCGTCTGTTATCAGCTACCTGTTTTTTAAAAAAATAGCAAAAATGCCTTTTAGGGTGTCTTTCCTATTACAGGTCTACCTTTGTTTGTGTCTATAAATAAAGATTAATATTAATGAGATGTTTCAAATATTGGACATGCAGAATAAATTGTCAGGGGGCAGAGGCTTTAATATATGTAGGATTGCCAGAGTTAAAACTGGAAAGAGTTCCTGTGCCTTTAATAGTGATATAAATGAAGGAATTTCAGTAGGTTACTTTTCACTCAACTAGGTAACAAGCAACACCTACTGAAATTCCCTCTTTTACACAACCACTAAAGGCACAGGAGCCTGCTCTAGTTTTCATTCTTCCAAGATCAAGCACAGCCAGTAGGTATTGTTATTCTGTATTTGAAATAATTTCTACATAAATTATAATTAGATCATGCAAAAAAATTATTCTGGAAAGTAAGGTGCTGCCATTACCTGTTACACTGTTGACAAAATGACTTGTGTCATTGCTTGTTGTACTTCTCACTGCTCTTCTATTACCTTCTATTAGTTTTTGAGGAAAAATAAATTCTGAGATTGGAGTGAAATTGGGAGGGAAACTTCAAAAATGCTATTTTTCCATCCCTGAAAAATGCTCTTTTAAGAATAAGTACATTAGGTTCCCTGGATTATTTCAGTTATGAGTGGCATATCTTACAACTGTGTTGGCTGTGGCTTCAACATTAATAGTGACAGAAGGGCATTGTCAAACCCCTGCATACACTTAACTTGGAGCTGCTACTGCTATGTACCTCTCCAAAAACAATTCTGTAATTCTCATGTTCTTTAGAATATAGACACAAAGCTGACACTTATTTATCTTTGAGCACCAAATATTAGCACAGCTGTAGTGGGTGTAACACATAGGTGCTGTCCCCTATAAACTGTTTGAGTCTAGAAGAGATACCAGCAACTATAGCATTACCTGTGGGATCTGTTTCAAAGAGATGCCACCTAATGTTAGCAGTGAAGGGTGGGTGCATCTATCTGTGCTGCTTGTGGCAGCCAATTATTTTGTGTACTTGTCTTGTTCACCATAAGCAGAATCAGAACCTCACCACTCAAACCTTATCAAGGCTGTGCAGCATTCAAAATATCATGTCTTGTACATGCAGCATAAATCAGCCAACACTTTACCCTATGCATTTTCAATAAGTGTGTGGCTGTGCACAGAGGAAAGACAGTCATCATAGGCATGTCAGATATGTGGCAATAAAGAGCAATGGCTAAATTTGAGATTCTAATGAATCCTTTGTTGTTGTTGTTAACTGCCTTCCCATCGATCTCGACGCATGGCAACCCTCTGGATGAGGCATCTCCAGGCCCCCCTGTCCTCTACTACTCTGTCTAGTTCCTGCAAACTCATACTCATGGTCTCTTTAATAAAGTCTATCCATCATGTGGCCTTCCTCTCTTTCTACTTCCCTCCATCTTTCCTAACATTATTGTCTTTTCCAACGATTCATACCTTCTCATGATATGTTCAAAGTATGACAGTCTAAGTCATGTCATCTTGGCTTCTAGGGATATTTCTGGCCTATCTGCTCTTGGACCCATTTGTTGTCCTTTTGGCTCTCCATGGGATCCTAAGCATTCTTCTCCAGCACCACATCTCAAATGAGTTGATTTTCCTCCTATCTTTTTTTCTTGACTATCCAGAATGAATTCTTATCTGTAAACAAATGTTCAGAGGGGCAGCTGAGTTAGTCCATTGCAGCAAAAACAACAGTCTTAAAGCACCTTAAAGATTATGAGGAGAGCCACTTATTTCACCTATGTGCAGAAGTTGTAAGAATTCTAACCGTGAATGAGTGTTATTCTCCTACTCTATGCATTGCTAGAAATTCAAAGATGAAAGGAAAATTTCATTGAAGGACAAAACTCTGATTTGGAGGGCCTATACCCTCATTTCAGCCACCCTCCATTTCTCTCATGCAACACGCTTCCCCATAGCAGCTATTTCATCCGTGCTCAATAGAATTGTGGAAGGAATGAACTGGGGAGAAACCCATTCCATCAGCAGAACCCTTCCATTCACATAAGGTAGATCAGGATCTGACCTGGTGAGAATCAAATTTTAAACACAAGCCATTTACAAAACAGTAATTACTGTTGGTATTAGGTAAACCAGTTAACACATTTAGTGTGATAGGGGAGACCCTCTGGAAATAAAATTGCATTGCTTGATTAACTGTAACTCAGTAGTATCCTGCTCTAATCTCTGAAGTTTCTTTCCTTTGAAAGGTCTACTTTAAGGTCAGTGACTGAATGTTCCATAAAAGTGCAATATTCTTACACTGATTTCTGGATATTTGAAAGTCTAATGCCAGATGTTCCATTTATTCTTTTATGTGGAGACCAGCATTTTTGCCTTATATAGAATGTGGAAGGACACTTCATTCAGAAAAGTAAATAAAGAGGCATGACATTAAAAACTGAGTTATAAAGCTCCACGTTCATTAAATGTCAATCAATACTTTACAGAATGAGGGGGGGGGCAGACAAATCTGCTGTGCTGGAGCTGGAGTTTAAAGCAAGCTATAAGGCTGAAGGAAATTTTTAGTGAGTTTTCCCAGCTACAATAGAGTGAATTTTGTAACTCCCTCCCTCCCTAAGCCTACATTCATGTCAATGTAGGAGGCCTGTGTATGACCCCAGAGTGTAAGAGGGAAATCAGTGTGACGGCTTTGGAGTCCTAAGCCTCAGAACTGGGAACCACCAATCATTCTTAAAGTTTCTGTGGGTATTCATCAAACCTTAAGCATCCCACAAATTTCCACTCTAAGAAGACAACAAGCCTTTTCTTTGTCATTTACACACACCCACCACAGCACCAATCCTTGACACAGACCTGAGAAAAAGATGGCATTTTCAGCATCAGAAAAATATTCATCATCAAGTCAGCTCAGCCCAGGAGTAAAGAACCTAAGCATGAGGAAAGCACCTACTTCTATGTTTTAGAACAGGGTGTGGAAAATACAGCTCTGCTGATGTAAGTGTCCCTAATGCTCTGGACCACTCCAGACCCCAAATTGTTATTTTTTTCCTGCCCTCCCCAAAGGTGAATTCCTTCTGGTATATCCTCTAGAAGAGGCAATTCAGCTTCTAAATAAGCCACTCTGAACAAGAATAATCCTAATATCGTCATCAAAGAGGCTGACAAAGGATGAGCGGTAGTCATCATGGACAGAAAAGCAACTGTATCAACACCACATTTTACAGAATTCTATCTAAAGACTCCACAGAGTAATATTGGAAGGAATTACACAGGCTGCTCAGGGAATTTCCCATTGAGGCACAAAATCAAATCCTTATTGACACACCCCAGGAGCCCAGACCTGGCACATTCTATCTATTATCAACAACAACAGCAAAGGGTATTGTACCTAACTGGGTATAAACAGGAAAGCAGAAAGAAGTTAGGTAATGGTAAAAGTAATATATTCTATAAAAAGGATATCAACAATATTTGTTAGATATTCAATTTACAATAAAAACAAAGGTATATCAGGAAAACTTTGTCTTCCATAAAGAACCTAAATTGGTGGAGGAGGTGGGGAAGAAGAGGAGGAAGAAAGAAGGGAGGAGGAGGAGCAGGAGGCGGCAGAGGCAGTGATGGCAGAGGGAAGAGAAGGAAGGAGCAGGAGGAAGGAAGAGGTGGAGGAAGAGGAAGAAAATGTGGTGGCGAGGCAAGAGGAGGAGCAAGAAGAGGGAGAAAGGAAGGGGAGGAGGGAGGGGCGGCAGCAGTGGTGGCAGCAGAGAGGAGGAGGAGGAAGAGGAGGAGGAGTAAGGAAGAAGAGTAGGGAGGAGAAAGAGTGGTGATGGGAGGAGGGGGAGGAGGAGGAAGGAAGGAAGAGGAGGAAGAGTGGAGGTGGTGGGAGAAAAGAAGGAAGAGGAGAGGGAGGAGGAAAAAGAGGGGGAGGAGGAAGAGGAGGGGGAGGAGGAAGAGGAGGAAGAGTGACAGTGGAAGAGGAAGAGGAGAGGAGGAAGGAGGAGAAAGAGTGGTGGTGGTGGAAAGAGGAGGAAGAGTGGCGGTGGTGACAGGGGGTAAGCGGAGATGGGAGGAGGAGGGGAAGGGAAGAAGAGGAGAAGGAGGAAGAGGAGAAGGAAGAAGAGGAGGAGAGAGGAGAAAGAATGGTGACAGTGATGGGAAGGGTAAGAGGAGAAGGTCAGAGAAGGAGGAAGAGCAGAGGAGGAGGAAGGGAGGCAGCCACCCACAGTGGCGAGGTGGGCTTTGTGGGGGGGAGCGGCAATGTCCCATTGTCCCCAATGCTGGTTGTGCATCATTGAGGACAATGGGACTTGAGCACCATGGATTTTGTTATCTGCGGGGGATCCCACAGATACCAGGGACCACTGTTCTATTAAAGGGTAGAAATCTCTGACTAGAAATATAAATGATAAATGTTTTGAAGGTGCCCTAGACAAATATCTTCAGTGTGAGCAGAAAGCAAAGAAATTGAACCCCTTTTCTGCTTCTGGTCAATTTTAGAGCCTCTCAGATGCAGACTCATACACTGATTAGAAAATGTGACATCCTAGAATTCCAAAGTTGAATCTGAAGGGGCTACTAGTTAAAAGCCTCCTGTTAAGCCATCATTTCTCAAAAGGTGAATTACTGATTTTTTTTTCAATGAAAAACATTTACTGTTTAACATCTAAAAGAATCCCAGGGGAAATGGGCATGTGTTCATCAGGGACTTTAGCAGAAGCACAAATTCAATCCTTAAACATTCTTTCAAGCTAGTGGTTGGGTAAGGAATTCCTAAAGTTCTTAGCCTTTGACTAAAAGGCAATACTCATCACCTGACATTGAATCTGATTTGTAGAAAGGCCCTGATGCTGTAAAGTGGAGCTGAACAAGTACATTCAGTTTTGCCATGGATAAGCTAAATCAGCAGATACCCACAGGTTTCTCTAAAATAGCGGAAACTTATACCTGAGCTTGCTTAGTCAGCCGCATGTTAAAATCAGCTAAATGGAAGATGGGGTTATTGGCTTCAAACTACAGTACACATTTTCTGTATGTTTATTGGCACAATGTCTGTTATTTGGCTAAGGAAACCAAACCCCAAAATCTGGAAAACTGGTGACATGATAGTATCAGTCAGTTACAGAAGAAATATGGTCACCTGGAACATATTACAGTGTTACCCCGGGTTACGAAAATAATTCGTTCCGCTGCCGCTTTCGTAACCCGAAAGGCTTTCGCAAGCCGAAACCCCATAGGCGCTAATGGGGAAAAGCCACGATTTGGTGCGAAAAAGCGCCGAAAAGCACCAAATTTTTTTTCATAACCCGAAATAACCTTCGTAACCCGGAACAGTTTTTTTCAATTGGATTTTTTCGTAACCCGGAAATTTCGTAAGGCGGCGCATTCGTATCCCGGGGTACCACTGTATATCAAAGAAAATAATTTAGAAGACATAATTAACTCCACCATCCTGGGAATTTTAAAAGACAGGAAACTGATAACTTGAATGATGATGATGATGATGATATTTATTTGTATCTCACTCTTTCCCCAGAACTTCAACTCAGAGCAGCTTCACATTTAAAACCAATACAATTAAAGACATAGAAAAGTGATAAAGTGTGCCCTTCTCACTCGCTGGGGATCCGTTCTGGACCCCCCTCCTGTATAAGGGAAATACTGCATATGCTGGACCCCCATTGAAACAATGGGGTTCATGCCTGTGGCACACACATGCCATTGCCTCTTCTGGCACGTGACTTTCAGCATAAGCTGAAAGCCATATATGGCACACCCACATATGATGTGGGCGCACTGTACATTAAAACAGAATTAAATTGTTAGAATATTAAAATAGATTACTTATTAAAAATATAAAAATACAGTTAAAAATATAAAATTTTAAAACATTAAAAATGATACAACATCCTAGTCCTTTAAGAACATTGTTTTAAAAAGCCTGCTTGCAAAGGAAGGTTTTAACCTGCCGGCGGAAGGCCATCAAGGAGAGAGCCGTTCTGATCTCCCTGGGCAGGGAGTTCCAGAGTCTAGGGGCAGCCACTGAGAGCCATTCTGATCTCCCTGGGCAGGGAGTTCCAGAGTCTAGGGGCAGCTACTGAGAAGGTCCTCTCTCCCATCCCCACCAACTGTGCTTGTGATGTTAGTGGGATAGAGAGAAGGACCTCTTCAAAGGATCTCAGGGCCCATGCCAGTTCATACTGAGAGATATGGTCTGCCAAATATCATGGACCTGAGCCTTATAGGGCATAACCATCACTTTGAATTGTGCCCGGAAACAAACTGGCAGCCAATGGAGCAGTTTCAATAGGGGCATTGTGTGATCTCTATATCCAGCCCCAGAACAGCCTGGCATGATTCTATGATTCTATGAACAGTTCCTTGGACCAGCTGAAGTTTCCTAATACTCTTCAAAGGCAGCCCCATGTAGATCCCATTACAATAGTCCAAACGGGATGTGACCAAGGCATGAGCATGGGCACCAAGGCCAGATCCAGCGTCTCAAGAAAAGGGTGCAGCTGATGCATAAGCTTTAAATGTGCAAAAGCACTCCTGGTCACTGCAGAGACCTGGGCCTCCAGGTTCAAAGCTGAGTCCAAGAGTACCCCCAAACAGTGTACTTGTGTCTTCATGGAGGAGTGTAACCCCATCTAACACGGGCTGGATCCCCATCCCCTAATCTGCCTTCTGACTGACAAGGAGCATCTCTGTCTTGTCTGGATTAAGTTTCAACTTGTTTGCTCTCATCCAGTTCAATTCTGATAACAGACACTAGTTTAGGATGAAGATAGCCTCCTTGGATTGAGGTGGAAAGGAATAGTAGAGTGGAATGTCATGTGCATATTGATGATACCGCACCCCAAAACTCTGAATGACCTCTCCCAGTGGTTTCATGTATGTTGAATAGTGTAGGGAACAACACAGAACCCAGAGGAACCCCACAGGCCAATGGCAAGGGGATTGAGCAGGAGTTCCTCAGCACCACCTTCTGAGTTCGCCCCTCCAGGAAGGAACAGAGCCAGTGTAAAACAGTACCTCCAAGTCCCATGCCAGAGAGGCGGCCTAGAAGGATACCACAATCGATGCTGTCGACAGCCACTGAGAGGTCTGACTGTCACAAGCCATCACTGAATAGTGAACAATGGACTGGGTAAAAAGGCAGACCATAGATTGACTGCCACCAGAACTGGGAAGAACTAAAGAACAGTGAGATCATTAATAAGTCTTGTCACTAATGAAGACTCAGGCCAGCATTTAGTATGTCTTATTCTCCTAAATTCCACCGCCAAATGCAGAGAATCAGAGGCAAGGGAGAAAAAAACTAACTCAGCCTTGAGTAAAACCTCCTATAAAAAATAAAGACGTAAAGCCTATTACATTTATTTAGAAATTAGTGCCAAACAAAAAGAACTCTCCACATCTGTCTGTCACAATGATGATGCTTATTGAAGTCCTTCCTCATGGAACAAAAGTGACAAAGAAAGATCCTGCCTGAAGCAACAACCCTATTTAGATGACCTATTAGTTCTTGTAGCACCTGAAATGTTAATTTATGAATCTCAAGTTCTAAAAGAACACTCTTTCTTACTACAGCAAGCTTCTAAATTGTATAGGCAACAAAATTGCTGGACTAATCGTTCTTGATGCTGGGAATACAATTTTAAAAATAAAAAGCTTATCTTTTCTCAATGGCAAGAAAAATACCAACCTGCTTAAGCACAGAAGAAAACTTCTTCATGAGCAGGAGACAATGACCCAATTCAGGGGAACCTGCAAATAAAAAGGCATCCAAATAACAAACAGCGCAAGTAAGTCACATCTGTCTTGTCAAGGCCCCTCCATGAAGGAACTAAAGTATTCAAGAGCTAAACAGGAAACTGAATTTCCCATAGGAAGACTCCATCAATATAAAAGAATTCATCAAATGAGAAATGTAAAAGTTCTAAATGTGCCAGATGGACTGGGAAGAAGGAGAATGCAGACCTGATGTCACATTTACCCCAAAGAGCATCCTTTCACACTGCCAAACCATCTGGAAGTTAAACTGAAGGACATGTAATGTGCCGTACAAGATTTTCCAGAATGATATCATTGACTTAATTGCCAGGAGAGAAATAAAGATTATGAATCAGCCTAAATTCACAAGGTATTCACTAGGTATCTTTTTAGGGACAGAGCCCAAAGGAAAAAACATGAAAATTAGGCAAAAGTATTCTGAAAGGAGCCCCTCCTTACCAGATAACTTCCTTTTCAATTTTATCGGTTACAATTTGTACCATGTCCACACTGATCTTGGATAGAGGGATGGGTTGCTTTTCACCCTGAAAAGGATTCCTAAACCCAAAATGTAAAGCCATCTTTATTTATCTTTAAGATAAATAGCATCCTCTTTGAATTCCACAGGTTAAGAATTCAACAGATTATAAAGACCCTTACAATTAAGAAGGCAGAGTCCCTTTGGAAACAGCATGCTCTGATCTGCCAGACCATATGGAGCACTGGTGTTTGGATTTTATGCGTTACTTGCACAGAAACCTTTGGAACTGACACCCCAGAAAATTTATTAGAGTTAAACATTCTTCCCAGCACTGTTCCAGAGAAGAGAGACTGATTATTGTTTGTGCAGAACTTGACTGCTATTAGCCCTGTTCCCTTGAATCAGATGAATGAGCATAATACAGTACAGCTAAAGATTGTGATCCTTTGAATACAATCTGAAGAAAAGTTCAGAAGCTATTCACTTGCATGTTGCCTCACCACACAACCAGATAGGCTCCTCACATTCTAAACAGAACTTTCCTCTTTGTTGGGGATTGTTTAAGGGGACAGAAATATATGTTAAACCCCTTCAAACTGGTTAGATTGTGTATGGTTAACATTTTATTTTATTTTTTTTAAAGAAAACCTCATGACCATTCTTGTCCCTTTCTCCTTGTCCTCTAAATATGAGGGAGAAAGTATCCAGAAATTATCCACACCCAAATCTTCTTTTTGATGATAAGAAGAAAATGAAAGCCAAAAATGATAGGGGTATCACTGTAAGAAGCAGCCTTAGCATCTTCACATGCATCTCTGTCAAATCCCAAAGCTGCCTGAACTGATTCTGGTGATGGTGGATAATCCCATGACTAGTCCTTAACCAAACCAAAGAGTAGACCTCAGTGTTTGTTGGCTTAATGTGAGGTGGGACTTTAAGTGTAATTTCTGCAGCCATTTGTCCAAGTGAATGTATGGATCTGTGTGACTGATGTGTGATGAGTGGGATGCTGGACACAACATAAACTCTTAAGGCAAAACCCAGTTTAGCTTTGTCGCAGCCCAACTGGCATACTAGACTTGCCAGATTCATGAGATGGACATGAGATTATACAGGAGAGGGATGGATTGTTTTGAAATATACAAAAGGGTTGGTGGAGGGTACAGGCTCAGATGCTAGATTGCTGGGACTAGTTTCCAAATGGGACAAAATAATCAACAGTTTCTTGTCACTGTCTTGTTTTTTGGCCTTCTTTTGCTGTGTCGTGGGCCCTTTTTTTAAACTTTCATTGATTGGTGTTTGAACAAGAACCTTGCCTTTTCCAGAACACACCACAATGACGACCATATCTAGGCTGTTCTGCTCAGCAGATGAAGAGAATACAAGTGAGTCCATTTAAGGGGGAACTCGGCCTTTACCTTTAGACCATACTTGCTTTTCTTAAATGGCATGATGATAGTGGAAAACTGCAAAAGCGAAGAACAGATTAGGAAAAGACTTTTTCCAATATAAATTAATTATAATAAAATAAGTAAAATGCCAATTATAGAAAAATCAGAATAAATTAACTGAGCAATTTACCCCCATTAATTAATTATACCCAGAACAATTAATTGTACCCCAGATCAATTATATTATAATCAGGATGAAACATTAATTCATCCTAAAATAACCAGAAAGAATCAACTGAAAAATTAACCCCAGATAAATAAATTATGATAATTAGAATGCATTATCAATTAGAATATAATGATACGCACACATAAGTAGATCTAATCACTATAAGCAGAAACCACCAAACAGCTGAAGTAATTTGAACTGGAAAATTAATGCAGTAAGCAAATAAATCTCAACTGCCCCAGCAGGCAAGAGGCCTAAAACACCTTGATAGCCTGATAAAATAGTCCCTAACAACTGTTAAATCACATAAAATAGTGAGGCTGAAGAAGAAAGGGTAATGGAAAGTGAAACTGAAAAATGCAGAAGAAGCAATTCAAGCGGACAACCTCACAAACTTACAACTACTAAAATTCCTATGAAGGAAGGCTAGCATGAGTACATCATGCCTCCTTCGTGTCTGACCATATCATCATGCATTGGCAGGACTCTTTCCTGACAGCATGCACCACAATGGAACATGAAGACGTAAATCAATCCCTGATGTTATCGGGGAGGTTATTAGGTCCCATAGCAGTGCTACTGAATGTGACAGTGCTAGTGTCTCGTTTTGTTATCCCTGTGTTTGTACCCCTCATATGTGGGCTCTTAATGCGTAGCTGTTTTAGGTTGATGGATTATCTGTAAGAAAGTACAGCCCTGTCATCCACATCCTATGAGAATAAAGTGTCTTTCTCCAGGATGGGCTGTAGTTCACTAGTAATAACTTTGACGAGTTTGGGGTAGAAGCTATAGTTCTAAGCAAATATCTACCATTTTTAAAATTTTAGTTCTGTCCTGCAGCACGTTTTTCTTAGATCATTTGACTTTTACAAGCTTTCACTTTCATTGACTGTGAACAATGTGGACAATGTACTTTGTTTTGAGTTGAACCTTAGAATAAGTATATTTAATAATAATAATAATAATAATAATAATAATAATAATAATAATAATAATAAT
>NC_056523.1:255175918-255180587 GCF_019175285.1 Sceloporus undulatus
CTATTTTCCCCTGCCTGTCCTAGAGACTCATGGTGGGGTACATCATGTTAAAATATAAAACACAGTTAAAAACATAAACTCACAGGTAAAATACAATACAATACAATCATTAAAATATGCTTATAAGAGATCCTAAGCAAATTAAAAACTCATGATTTAAAATCGACTGGGTAGGCCTGCTGGAAGAGATATGTCTTTAATGTTGTTTTAAGTGCAGTCAGCATTTTCAGCTGCCATAGCCAGCAGGTTTGCAGTATAAGATAATATATTTTTGTACAGGCCATTGTCTAATTGCACTTTAGTATCAAAAAAGTGAACCCATTGCATCTTTTTCACTCAGTAGGATGTTCTGCTAAAACCTAATGAAATCAAGAAAGAATTTCTCAAATGGTTCCAGTCCATATTTTAAAGCGCTATCAGTACATCTCTGGTAGAAGATGTGTTTTTGTTAGGAATAGGTAGCCTATGCTGTCACCAGAGAGCAGGGTTTTGTTGCTATGATGTAGTTTCCTGTTTATTGTTTTGCCCTTTCTTTCCTCCTTGTGGATTTAGTCCTCTGGAAATCTTCATTTCAAGGAACTAACCAGAACATGTTCTCCTTTGCAAAAACTGATACCACTGGATGAAGTATTTCTTTCCTTTCAGAAAAGCTAAGCCTTTCTGATAGCTTGTAATTATTTATATACTGATACTAAACAATGCTATGTTGGTTTTATTCTATTAGATTGTGTTTGAAAGGAAGGTTGGCTGCTTATTGTCTGATTCCACTTGCCATTTTTTTTTTATTCTGCAGAAAAAGACCAGGATCTCACAAACTCCAATAGTTTGGGGAACAAAAGATATAAGATCAGTGTAACAGGTCACTCATGATTATGCTAGCATATCTTAGAGCAGCAGCAAAGAAAATGCAGTCTGTGGGATACATGTTTTTAAAGAGTTGTTTGGGGCCTTCAGAGCCTTTTGTATGCTTTTTTAAAAAATCCAAAATAGGTTTGTTTGGGGGATCCCCCCCCCCAAATGTCCCAAACACACCCTAGGAATTATGTGTGGATATTTATCCATTCCCCTTTCCTCAAACAGTTTTCGTTTGAGGATAAGCTTCTTCTTTTTTTACACCCATTCCTTTAGATGTCAGATCTGTCCACAATAACACATGCCTGGATTACATCCCATTTGGATTACTGTAACAGACTCTGCATGGGGCTATCTTTGGAAACAGTTCAGAAAATTCAATACATATGTCCAAAATTCTGCAGCTAGGTTGCTGGTGTGTGTGTGTGTGTGTGTGTGTGTGTGCGCGCGTGCGTGTGTGCGTGTGTGCACTGGTTATAGGGAGTATATAACTGCCCTGAAACAGCTTTACTTGCTGCCCATCCATTTCTTGGATGAAATCAGTGTGGTTAATATGACCGATGATGCCCTATATGGCTTAGCTCCAGGCTATCTGAAAGACAACATCTCGCCAAACAAGCCTACCCAAGTTGTAAACTTTTTGTGGTAGCCCTTTTTCGTGGTTCCGCCACCATTATAGCTGTGACTGGTTAGCCTTCTTGCTGGCTGTTCCTAGACAGTTGAACTCTCTGCTGTGGAAGCTTGGTTAGCCTTCTTCCTGCTCTTCTCTCACCAGCAGGCAAACAGCTTATTTTATTTTATTTTTTAAAAGCTTTCAGATTTCAGCTGGTTTAGCTAGTCCAGTGAGTAAGTTTTAATGTGCATTTAACTGTTTAATGTGTTTAAGTAGGTTGTGTTTAAGGCTTTAAAAAAAAAGTATTTCAGCCTGTTCAGCTTTGTTTTATCATATGGCTTCGGCCATTTTCTGAGAAAAGCTAAATATAAATTAATTAATTAATTAATTAATTAAAGGTCTGTAAAATGTGGAGTCAGAAAATTAATCTTGAAGATTTTAAGGAGTTTGTCCAGTCTACTACTGCACATAGTAAACCTTTTAAGATTAGCCATTCTCTAGCCATATCATTTACAAGAATGAGGCAGGAGTCTTATGGACCTCCAGTTGTTAGACTGCAATTTTCAGCATTCCTACCTACTGGCTATGCTGGCTCAGGCTGCTAGGACTTGTGGTTTCAAAGACCTCCTGATTCTCACCTTACATTAGAACTTGTCATATGAATCTGACTTAAGATATAAAATTTTATCCCAAATCTATGCAATCATAGCCAGCTCCAGTTGCATAAAGACCCACTCCATGTTGGGAAGAAATGAGTTCTAGTGTACTTCATGTGGGTAGGATGGGATCAAAGAAAATATAAAATAAATTGCAGTACTAAGAGCTAATGTAATGTAACATAAAGAATTCTTCCTTCTGTGGTGGCGCATAAAGTCATTCCTTGCTATCTGCGGGAGATCTATTCAATTCCCATACACCCCGATGAATAGCAAAAACTGGGACCTTAAGTCCCTTTCTTTTGAATGGACATGCATGCACACTAGTGTCCACAGGCGCAGGCATGTGCATGTGTGCCCATTTAAAAAGCTGAGCCTTGCTGTCCACAGAAGCTCAGATCCAAGGGTGGCAAGTCCACAGTTGGCATGGGGGCATTGTATTAGCTTTCACAACTACTAATTTCATTTAGGACAGACAGTTTGTTTTCCTTATCTTAAATACAGTAGCTAGTCTGACTAGAATAGGTTCATTGAGTCAGTGGATGAATGGTAAACCAACTATTGTGTAAATTTCACTGAGTGAATGGCTCTACCCTGTTGAAACTAGCAATTGGATATAGGCCACAAGTTGCCTACTTGTACTTAGCTATCTTTGGTAGTGGGGGGGGGAGGAGGAGACCCTTCTGAAATAATGTATTGTCTTTATGAAGCAATATAAAATCTTTCAAAAATGTACACAAATATAAAACTTTAAAGAAACTATGGAAGTAGTGTTATCACTCAAAATTCCAAGCACTGCTTCCTGGATATCAATTCATATTTCATGACTCAGCTGATCTTCCAGATTTATTTATTGCCTGCAGAGTTTTGAATCCTGTGCACAAACTATGTATCTCTCTACATACATCATTATCATACCCCCCAAATTCAGGTGCTGGGCTTCAGTAACTGAACATGTAGTCATTGCACTGTCTTAAACACAAGAGTTTCTTTCCTTCCATCAAAAACAAAGATTTAAACCAATGGATAGAATTTGCTTGGAACTCGATAGGGTTCAGAAAAACTTTACATGAAGCCATAGTGCTTTTGCTGCATGAAAATACCAAAAATGAAATGAGAGGCTGGAGGCTGGAGATATGCCTGAAGAACACTGCCCAATTAAAGAGACTTCTTCTGCAGTTCATTTATAAATTATATAAAATTTGAACTTCTTTCAGTTCCCAATAAAATGTTCATTAGTGAAAGGGAGTAAAATATTTCTAAGGACCAGTATGTGCCTCAGCCAACACCTAAAAGGGTACATCCACCCTGTAGATGATTGATCTGGTGCAGGCTCAAACTGGCAATAAGAATAGGAATGCCTAGTCCTTCAACATGCATGCATTACATAGCATTGATTGTGGTCCTTCCCAACCTTCTTGGTGACTTACAATTTTTAAACGTTATACAAGCATAAGACCTTTTATTCAAGGTGTGAAGGGTATGTTGCAGAAGAAGCTATCTAGTAATTTCTTGTCCATTACTTCTTCCCTGAATTTACAATAACAACCAGATGTTGCAAAAATGCAGCGCCTCAAACTGAAGAGCCACTGGTTGGCCATGGTGAGTGCCAGAAATCCTCCTCATTCCCATGTTGGCTGCCAATAAACTGCCATGTGACTACATTTGTGGACCTTTATGCTTTGGTGTCAAAAAGGATCTCAGACTCTTACCTTCACTGATGCCTTGCAGTGCCAAAAAGGAAGGGTAAAGATTCTCCACCTTATATTGTGTGATGGTTTTTGTTTCTGAATTACTTAACTGGCTGGACAGCGTTAAAGAAGGTTCTGTCTTATTGCAGAAATTTGAATAAGTCTGACTTACTTTTCCAGCCTTTCATATCAATTATTTTAAACTGTGCCCTGCTTCCATAGTCAGCTTTTAAAAAAGTGGTGGTGGTGGGGGTGGAGGGGGGGGACATTTTCTTTCCTATTCTTAACGACCACATTAAAGATTGTTTTTGAGATAGCCCAGGGTCAAAATGTGAAACTCTTCTCATGTTAGAAGTATTCCACGTAATATATAGTTCCAAAGTAAATGGCAAAGCTGTAATTCATTTGAGAGGCTCTGGTTCCATTATAAACTGCAAGTGATCACCACTCAAGCAGGTTTGATGAATGACAGTGAAGTTCCAAATGTGAAGTCAACCATGTATTAGAAGGTTGAGTGAACACAGTGGTATGAAATAAGAACAGACCACAAACCTTCCCAGAGCCTCTAACCCAGTCACATTTTATACTTGAGATTCATACAAGTTTGCAAGTAACCACTCATTCTAAGCAAACACATCAAAAAACATTATAGTCATACATGTGCACACACACACACCAAAAAAAAAAAAACATACATGAGATTCAATCCTGATCACATTTACACTTTCTGTAACACCCAAGATGAGACTAAAGGCCTTACAGGTAATTACTTGTATTGTAATTGTAACTGGGGATGTGTGAAGAATCTGGAATTGGATGCACTCATTGCAGTCTGAAGTTCCCAGACTGTCAATGGT
>NC_056523.1:255180597-255195102 GCF_019175285.1 Sceloporus undulatus
GAAAGCAAGACACAGTTTGTACATGTATAGATGTCCATAAACATTTCCAAAAATGTGCACATTTTAAATATGTGCAAATGTTTCAAGTATGGGGAAACACTGTTGAATGCACTTTCATCTACTGTGGGAATATATTCAAGAAAATGCTCACCCACCATGTGGCCAAACCAGAATATGAAGAAATGCAAAGAATAGATGGATCTCATTCCAATAAGAATGTGATAGAACAATCCATGGACCTGGTGTAGAGATAGGGAAGGGAGGAATTCACAGATGTGCCATTTATAGATGGACACATCTCTCTTTTAAATATCTGGGGGGCTGGAGGGGGAAATCCAGATTGCTCATGGGTTTTCCTGAATTGGTTGGAGCCCCAACTGTCCACATAACCTGCTCCCAAGGTGGACTGAATATCCTTGGGCAGTCCACACCATGCAGCATCAAGCTGTGCTGATTGATTTTTTTTCTTCCCCTTATGCATGTGCACCATCACATGAACGCACCACCTGTGACTGTCAATTACCTTCCTTGCCCTGCCAAGCTGCCATTCCATTTGACACTCCACCTGATGGGCTGTGTGACCAGCCACAGAGTTGCATGAGCAATATACCATTTATGAAATGTATCAGTGTGTCCAGTGACACATTGGCAAAGCACAATCATGGAGGCTTCCCATACATGCCCCCTTTCCCACCCTTCACCCCATAGCCCCATATTGGACTCTAGTCTGTTTATTTTGTTATTACATCCATTGCATTATTGGCGACCTGGTGTGTTTGTTGTTATTCAACTTCATGAGGTGTGTGACAGGTTGATGGTGTAGCTGGCCACTCATTTGTCTGTACATTAGACAAAGGGGAAAAATGTATGGAGAGTAATGTATCCCACTGGGCCCAGGGTGCTTACTTCTGTAAGCCACTTGGGCCTTCCCACATTCCCACACTCACATTATGCTCTTTATATGTCCATGCAATAATGCACACTTTCCATGTTAGAGTGGAACTATGATTTTGCTTTGGTTTTTCTCCCCAGAGCACAGCTTCATTCCAGTTTCATTCCATTTCCAGCTCTTGCATCATATGAACAGGTAGGCCTGAAGATAGGTTGAAGCCACTTCTTTTTGCCAATGCAGATAACCCCTTAGAAAGGTCACCATCTAAAGGTATCTCACCATACAGATACTGCATGTAATTGTAGGAAATTAAACAGGACACACTGGGAAAACAATTCCTGTGGCTTCTTAATATTGAGCTGATGGCTATTGAAATATCTGTATTCAACAGGTTTGTGGCAGTAATTTATGTTTTTTGAACTACTGAGTTACTGTAGGTGCAATCTGTAACTCTCTTGGGGGTTCTTCTAATCCGAAGATATTGTTTTATGATGGTCATGAAATTAATGAGCTGTACTTATATTATTGGACATAAATTACAAATATTTCCTTCAAGAGAGACAGAAGTTTTGAAACTACTGGGAAATGCTGATAAAAAATTCCTGGATGAGAATGATTGCTGTTCAGGACTAATCCTTCACAAAATTCACCTGAAGTTTTGTAGAGAACATCTCCCCCCCCCCCACACACACAGTATAAAACAATTTAGTTGCAAACATGTGTGTCGGTGCGAAACAGGGGTGCGGGGCAGAAAGGGGACGTGAGGCATTAGTTACAAAAAATGACCTTTTGTTGTTCAGGAACAACAAAGAAATGCTGTGTTTCCATGGAAAAAAGTGAATTCTGCACAAAAAGAGTATGAAACGAGTAAAAATAGTCCAGAACTACAGTTTTTCAGTTTCTTTCCACAGAGAGAATAGCTAAAATAACTCATCCTTTTCGAGACATAACTTAAAGTAATTATATTCCTATTTGGGCTTAGTTCCTGAAATGGTGAAAACACATGCTTATACTCTTCTGCCTATGCCATCTCCTTTCATGTAATCACATTGTTTTACTTATATAAGGTCCTTTCTCGAATAACACTTTCTTCCTATACTTGTTACTTCTTCACAGCAGTACTGCAGCACCACTCAAATGGCACACTCTTTCTTTTCTGTTACATCTAACTCTATTGTACAACCATCTTGTTAAGCATAAGATATTCAGCTTAAAAAAGAAATAAAAATGAATATTGAATATTAGAACTATTGTCTGGAAAATCTGTATGAACTTCAAATGTATGGAGTATCAGTAATATCATATATTGCTATGGTAACTTGAACCAAGAAAAGGAAAATTTGTCAGCCCTTTCTAAAAATGTTTGGTCAGTGCATAGAGATCATGATTTATTTTGATCATGATTTATTTATTTATACAAGAAATAGACAAAAGCAAGCACTATAACTCAAATGAATGGAGTTCCGGGCAATACCATTTCTTTATACCAAGGCCTTGAAAGATTCACACATAAATCAATGCATGGACTGGCAATCAGAGTTTGAAACATCTGCAAAAAAGAGTAGTGTATTTATGTTGGGATTTGCAGCCTTTGTGTGCCTATGTCCATTTGTAGTTGGATTGCATGTCACTCTCTAGGAGTTTAAGCACAGCATGTTCATGGTGACATTCTGTTTGTTCATACCCACTCCTTTCCTGCATCACGTAGCCTCCCTTTGCTCTCTGCACTCTCATCTGCTTTTGCATCTCTCTCCCCCACCCCTGCATGTCCTCTGAAGTATGCGTGATGAGAACTCCTGTTGGGTGAGATGCTCTAACTTTCCTAATACCATGCAGTGCTCTATCTTTTCTTACTTTCCTCAAGAAGATAAACCTGTGTTGATTACGCACATGTATTTGTGAGTAAAACTACTTTGCTATACCTTATGAAGAAGACTAAGTCTGATTTCTTTCTCTGCTAAATATGGGGGTGGGTAGAATTCACTAGCACATCAGATAGTCTGTGCTTGAGAGATCTGCTAGGATCTCTCATATTTACCAACAGGGATATTATAGTTTGATACTGAATATTTAACAAAGGAGCTGTACATACAGCCCCTAAGGGGATGTAGGATGCCGCCCCTTTCCTAGCCAGATCAGGGCTGCAGTAACCACTTGCTGCAATCCCGATCTAGTCTTTTGAGGGCATGAAAAAGAGCCACAAAAAGTGGCTCCTTTTTGCGCCCTCAAAAGGGTGCCATAACCATGGCTGCATTGCTATACGGCGCTCCTTCGGCGCTACGTCATATGGATGCAGTGCCAGCGGAGCGCCATGATGCCCCACGATGTGTGGAGTGGGGGACGGCATCATGGCACCTTGGGGGTGGAGTCAGGGCATGTGTCATCTGGACGTGATGCCCCGATTCTGCCCCCAGGCTGGCCTCTCAGGCCAGTCTGAACAGGACCAGAGTATACAGTCCAAATCCAGAGGTTCTTCTACTGCTGAGACCATGTGTGGAACAAAGTTCTAGCCAGATCCTGTCATCCTATAAGCCTACTATCATATTTTACTATTTTTCTACAGGACATATGACATCTCTCATCTATTCCAATTCTTACCCCTTACCATATCCCTATCCATATCATGTCCATAAGCCAATTTTCTTATTTCCTGCAAATTAATCTTTGAAATAGTGTCTAAAGCTGCTCAGTCATATTACTAATGACAAGACAGCATGTGTTGTAATCATTCACAATAATGTTAAACGCTTCCAGAATATTCAAATGGATATCCGATAGTGCTCCATACTCAATATCCAGTTTCAATTCTTACCAGACTAGAAAAGGAATGGGGAATTTCTCCAGATTGGCTAGAGCAAAGGGATCACTACTTACACAATTCCTGATTTCAGAGATTCTTCTCTCCCATTGTGACTCAGTAAGATACATAGGACACTCTATAGACCCTCTTGTGATCATTTGGAAAATCTTGGGAAGAATACAGGAGGCTGCAGAGGATAAACAGAAGATTAATGTCCATTGCACGAGCTTTCTCTCTATTCACACAATACAATGGACTTCACTAACAATTTATTACGGCATAAGTTTCCAATGGACATATTGCATCTGATGAAATGGTTTCTATTTATTCCAAGCTCTTTTGCTGGGCAAGACATGGCCACAGGCTGCATGCAGAATGACATAATTTTTGAGGGGGATTGAAGCTGCAAAAACAGGATGACACCAACTTTTACAAACAAACCACTTAAAGCCCTTTAAAATAAACAACTGGGCAGTAAACCATGGAAAGTTGCTTAAAACAAGCAGGAAATACTTGTTTGGATGGGTCTTTTTTATTTTGTCACTTAATTGGTGGAAGGTGTATCCCATGATAGATCCCAGTGGGTAAAATAACCTCTTAGACCCACTATGTTTGCCTAACCCTTGCATAGCAGTGCATTCCTTCTACTCAGAAGTAAAACCCCACTGAATTTACCAGTGCTTACTACCAGCTAAATGTTTACAGGAATGCACTTAAGCCTTAATTTGCTAGTTTTTAAAATAACAGAAAAATGTGCTGTATTTGCAGTAGACATATTTAATCCAGGACATACTGCCTAATGGATAAATGTGTAGCTCTTACATCTATAAATTTCATCTCATATATTCATGCTCGATTTGGGGCAATTTGATTCTTCAGTGCAGAAAAAGTCTGCCAGTACCTCAGATATTTGGAAGACCCTTAGGAAGAAGTGAAAAAGTTTCATCATGTTTATTATTCATTCCATGTGCAATAGTAATGTGAAAATATGTCAAGTAATATTGGTGATTTCATCACAGGTCAGTTTTAATATGTGCTAGGTTACCATATGAATGTTATGAAAGCGTTGAGACTTACTACTTGCTCTTGCATTAATAAAATTGCTGTGGATAAAATTCTGAACTGATATATTTGGTATTTTTTTTTAACGGATGTATTAGTCTGGTGATGCATTCTGAAAGAGAGCTGAAAGAGGAAAAACCTCACTATAAACCAAAAAGGTATTATACATCACCCAAAGTAACACAACTCAGAGTATAGACTAATCACTCTCCCAACCCAAAACCCAAGCATATTGATCCACATCAAGTAAACACTGCAGTATAATCCCATTAACATCCCACTTTCTACATAGCACACCAGTACTGGTCTGAAGTAGCTGAAACAAAACATAGGCTTTCATTCTGTGCACATATACAAACAGCACCTTTGTTGTCTTGGCACAATTAATCACATTTGTACAATTAGACTGTCTTTCCTAATCCAGTCAAAACGGTTCATATTTGGAAAAATAAAGTCTCATGGTGCTTAATGGGCTTAGTCCTAGGTAAACCAACACCATAATATTCCATTTGTAAACAGAGTAATGGTTCATGATGGGGGGGGGGATAGTTTTAAAAAGCATGCTTTCCTTGTTTAAACCAAGATTGTTTTGTTTAAACCAGGTTCTTTGTAATAATGTTTTAATAAAAAAAAATGAACCCTGTTTATTATGTTGATATGTTAATATTTTATGCATTAGAAAGCTTGACCAAACATATTTAATGCTTTCTAACATTAACAATCCAAAGTTATTAGGCTTTTATGTGATTTACGTCTTTCAATAAAACACAATTTTCACTGCTTATTATTTCTATTAAATCTGAATATATATAGACTATGCATAATAAAACATATAAGGCACTCTCAGAGATAGATGAAAATAAGAATCAGTTAATTTTGAGTACCAGTCCTAAGTATTACTTATATTTAAATCTGAACAAATGCTAATACAAAACTGAAAAAGCACTTTTCACAGAAACACACACACGCACAAAAGAAGTTAAGCATTAGCACTGACATTAAACACGTTTAATAAAAACACTTGTTTAGAGGCCTTTCAGATGTTCAAATAGTAGTTTAAATAATTATTGTTTTGGTGTTTTTTTAAAGTGCTCTTTTAAAGCAACTTGTTTTGGTTGATCTTATGTTAATTGAAGGGCTTCTTTCTGAATGGCATTTCTTACACTGTAAAATAAAGTGATTAAAAAGAAGCAACTGAGACTGGATATTGGTCTAACAATGAACAACGGCCAATAAACTGTGAAAATTAAAATGTTTAAATTCAAAGTCATTGTTGTTCCAGGAAGAGAGTTTGAAAGTAGATTTTTAAAATATTTGTATGAATAATAAAAAAAATTAAAAAGTAGTGTTTTTTTAAAAAAAGTAATTTGGTTTAAATCTCATCACAGTGTAAATTAACAGCTAGGATTAGGTTCTGTATCCTCCAAAAATCTTCACACTTAAGATGTGGAACCTTATTGAGCAGATGACTCTCCTCTAAACTGTTTTAAGAGTTTGGGATCATGAAAAGCATTATATGAAGATGCCTACAGACCCTTTGGACAAATGAATATTCCAGCCTTACCTGCAACTTCATCTACAGCAGGAATGGGAAACCCATGCCCTTCCAGATACTTTAGACTCCTAGACACCCCACTTGTTGTTGCTGATGTGTGCTTTCAAGTCATTTCCACATTATGGTAACCTCAAGGTGAATCTATCATTGCACTTTCTTGGCAGGATTTGTACAGAGAAGATTTGCCTTTGCCATCCTCTGAGGCTGAGAGCATGTGAATTGCCCAAAGTCACTCACTGTGTTAATAATAAGATTTTATGGAAGAGAGTCAAAAATATCTGAAGAAACAGTGAGGGAGCTAATGTAGGAAAAGAACCTAGTATATTCAATAGCATGTACATTTCTAGCAACAGCATGTACATTTCTATACCACTTATCAATGAGCTCAGCAATTTCTAAGAAGTTTACAATTTGTAATCTAATTGCCCCTAACAAGCTGGGTACACATTTTACTGACCTATGAAAGGACGGAAGGCTAAGTCAACCTTGGAGGCCTCTGGGATCAAATTCACAGCCTTGTGGCTGCAGTACTACCATATAGTTTATCGCACAGGCCCCTGGAATGGGCATCGCGCATTACAAAAGGGGGCAGGATGGGAACGGAGGGCAGCATAGGATGCAGTTTACCACACAGGAAAACGCTGCCACCACCACTGGAAGTTCCCATTCCATTCCGGATGCATCCCCCAGGAGGTGATTTTCCGGAATGCTTCTAAATCAGGGCTCCAGTACTCTCAAATCACTTTTAAAAGAATGACCTTTTAAAAAAAAAGCATTTGAGGATATGTTTGGGCAGTTGTAGGACATTAACACTGATTCTCTGAAACCATTGCTACTTAAAATCACTGTGCAGAGGTTGTGTGTGTGGTACACTGCTCAGTAGGTCAGTCTCAAGTCACAGTGGTGGCTTCACTCATAGGAGCTTATCACACTGACATTTAACATGACTGCTCCCCAATGGGATACAGTCTGGTTGCGGGATGCAGTCGGAAATTATCTCATGGAAAATGTCACTGATGCCTTTGGGCATCTGCATCCCAGCTGCATCCCAGCTCCTAGCCATCCTCAGCCAGGAGCTGAGTGCAGCTGGCAGCCAGGATTCAGCTGGGATGCTGTCGCCCAGCAGCATCACCAGCATTTTCCATACGATAATTCCTGACTGCATCCTTCAACCCAACTGTATCTTCTTGCAGAGCAGTTAAAAGTCAGCGCCATAAGCTCCATAGTCTAAAAAAGCTGTAAAAGGTTAATTGCTTGAAAATCAATTTGACAAAACAGTGTCTCCATGTTTTGAATCAAGTGTTAGGTTCTATATATGGTTTGGAGCCTAAATACCCTAAAGGCACATGATCTTGGAAGCTAAGCAGGGTCAGCCCTTGGCTACATCTGCATTGCAGAAATAAAGCAGTTTAACACTACTTTAACTGTCATAGCTCAATGCTAAGGAGTTCTAGGATCTGTGGTTTGTAAAGGCACCTGACCTCTCTGACAGAGAAGGCTAAATATTTCATAAAACAACAAATCCCAGAATTCTATAGCATGAACCATGGCAGTTAAAGCTGTGTCTGCAATGCAGATACAGCACTGGTTAGTACTTGGATGGGAGACTCTCAATGAATACAGGTGCTATAGGCTATATTGCAGAGGAAGGAACTGGCAAAACCATCTCTTGATTTCCTTGCCTAAGAAAACTCTATGAAATTTCATGACATACATTGACAGGCAACAAGAAGGCATGTGTGCACACACACACAGTTTGGGGGATCGATCTGCACTCCAAAATTACATCAGTTTCATACTACTTGAACTGTTAGTTTAATTCTGTTTTAATGTTCACTTTTGTATGTTTTAACTGTTTTGCCCTTTTAAACCTTGAGTCTCACTTCTGGGCGGGAAGGCAGGATGTAAATAAATATAACAACAACTGTCATGGTTCTGTCGTAGGGAGCCCTGGAATTTGTAGTTTGTTGAAGTGCTTAGAATTCACAGCTAGATAGCACTAATGCTTTTCTATAGAGAGTTCCAGGTACCCTTCTTAACCTACAAATCCCAATGTTTAATAAAAATCTTCAACCTTCAATTCCCAGAGTTCCATAAAACGGAGCTGTGATAGTTAAATGGACATGAAACTTATATGTGATCTCCAAATGCACACTCTAATGCACACTCAAATGCTCTAACAAGGTCTTCAATACATTTAGGACAAAATGACTCCTCTCATGCTCTCCCTACTCTCCTCCTGCCTGGGAAACTGTTGAATCACAACACAGAAGCCTGCTCTAATGAAGAAATACTGTTTACAGTTCCAGTGAAGTAGGAAGCACAGTTGGATGATAAATTTGTGTTCCCTTCACCTCAGAGAAGTTATGATCTTGGTCCCTCGCTTTGCAATGGCTGCTGAGCTTTTTTAATGGAAAGGCTGAACCTACAAAAGGTGAAACCTGCCATCTACTTTAACTACAAAGTGCATACAGCCAGAAAATAAATTATTTGATTTATATCCTGCTTTTCAACCTATAAGAAACCCAAACAAAACAAATAGTTATGTCCAATGGGAATATAACCTCACAGACTCATTGTAGAAATAAGATAAATTTCTTCCATCTAGCTCTAGCCAAATCTCTAAGGAAACAACACACTATGGCTTACTCCATTTATGGCCTTCTTAAGGAGAGAGGTTCTGCATGGTTCAACTACAGCATCAGCAACTGATAGCCATATAAGAAATGTTGTCATATATGCACAGCATCCAACATCATTTTCTATGGGGAAGATAACATGGATACCTGCATCAGTTAACGATAGTGCACCACATAATGTATGTCTTGAATGATCAAAATAAAATACTGATTATTACGGACATGTATTAAATTGACATTTCAAAACAAAACATATTTCTGCATACTTAGTATACAGAATGATAATTGTAAGGATGTGTTTCATGTGTTTTAATACATGATGTTTTTGCCAGCAATATCTTACTTTAGCCAAGTTCTGTTACTAATGAAGGAATTGTACACCTCTTTATGAAAAGCACAAAAGTTTAATATCACTCTTCCTAGTATTTTTATAGTTGTTCATTTCCCTGCAGTGGTGGGAGTAGAGATAACAGCCAAGCCATGACTATCACATTTTCATTTAGACTTTTATTGTTTTATGAGCAGAAGTCTTTCTTTTTATATTGAACTGCATCCTAATCTTTTATGAAGTGTTTAATTTCCTGTTAATTTTAGTGACATCTATGCAGAAGTATTAAAATGCCTCAGGAGAATTAGCAAAGATTATAGGCACAGCTATGACAAAACCTAAAATATGGCACTTGCCAAAACTGTAATGGAATAAGAAGGCAAACAATATTGTGAGCTGTAAGCAGTAATCCAGTACAGATATATCTTAGAGTAAAGCCTACTGAACTCAATAGGGCTTTCCTCTTAAGTCCGTACTCAAGAGAGATCTTCTGCCTGCTACTACAAATGAAGAAAAAGTTTCTGGCATAGGAGATGGCATGCATTAAGATTAACCATAAATATTTTCAATACAGTATCCATTGAGAAAATCCCAAAGAGCTATCATTATGTAATCCTTAACTCTTTTCTCATTCCTGTTACATTTAATGGAGCACCAAGTCCTTTATTTTATACTTTAAAAATTTACTTATACTTGAACCATTGCTAGAAAATTTTAAAAATCTTCCCCAACTCATAAAGTAATAGTTTACATTTGGTTGGGTAATTAGTACAGAAGGGAGGAGGAGGAAGAGGAGGCGAGTTTATGCTAAAGCATGTCTACATGGGACAAATGAATCAGTTTCCACCCTCTCTCACACTGCCCCGTCTTCATGTCTCAGGGCTGAAGGTCTGATTTGACTGCAGACTTCCATCCCATGGTAGGGATAGGTCCACAGTGAATTTGAGGCATCACTGCATTAAACTGAATTTTAAAAAATCACATTTGCTCTGGATCTTCCCAGAAAATCTGGATCACTTCACAGTGATGGTGGGTCACTCCTGCTGAGGTCACAACGAGTTGTCCACCCATGTGATCTGCACTTGGTGCCCTATATTTAGCCTCAGTGGGAGCGACTTGTGCCACCACCATTGGGTGGTTCAGTCAGATGCTGTGTAGAAAGCCACCACTGTCACTGCAGAGTGACCAGGTAACAGAAGAAATTCAGGGCAGCTACAGGGCAAAATACTCAGAGGTAACCTGGAATATTCTGGTCATTGTAGACCCACTACCAGTGAGTGGAGAAATGACTTTTTTATACTGACTCCCAGAATTCCACTTGTCACTGGTCCTGCTGAGTGGGGAATTCTGGGAACTGTAGCCCTGATAGTAGGGTTTTACAATGATGATGATGATGATGATGATGATGATGATGATGATGATGATAATAATAATAATAATAATTTGTATACCGCCCTCTGGCAAACCAATCTGGGTGGTTAACAACAGTAAAATATAAAATATGACAATTAAAAACACTTTATCCCTCCCCCCCTTAAGACAGTATTAAACAGTATAACATATTAAAACACAATATCAATGCATAAATACACCAATTAAAAACTAAAAACCCTGATATCCTTCTGTTGATCCTCGACCATCACTAAGATGGGGCCACGGGAAGAATGAGGGAATCAGCGAACCTGGGCCAGGATGGTTAATCTGGAAAGGCCTGCCAGAAGAGATCCGTCTTGACCACTTTTTTAAAGCTGTCTAATGATGTTATCTGACGGATCTCATCCGGCAGGTCGTTCCAGAGTTTGGGGGCGACAGCAGAGAACGCCCTCTGGGAGGTCGCCGCAAGCCTAGATTTTAAGATAGCTTGGACCCAAGCCATTTAGGGCTTTAAAGGTGATAACCAACACCTTGTACTGGGCCCGGAAGCTGATAGGCAGCCAGTGGAGGGACCTCAAAACCGGAGTAATGTGGTCCCTCCTAGATGTTCCTGAGACAAGCCTGGCTGCCATATTTTGAACCAGCTGTAATTTCCGAGTCAAGCACAGGGGTAGCCCCATGTAGAGTGCATTACAGAAGTCAAGGCGTGAGGTTACCAGCGCGTGCACAACCGTCTCAAGATCCCTTACTTCCAGAAAAGGGCGCAGCTGGCGTATCAGCCAAAGCTGATAACAGGCACTCCTGACCGTCGCATTTACTTGATTTGTCATCAGGAGCGACGAGTCAAGGAGCACCCCCAGACTGCGAACACAGTCGCTGGAGGAGAGTGTGACCCCATCCAGGACTGGAGGTTGCAACCCAATTCTTGGTTTCGGGGCCGCTACCATGAGCACCTCCGTCTTGTCTGGATTCAGTTTCAATCTGTTTTTCCTCATCCAGCCCATTACCGCCTGAAGACATTCATTGAGAGAAGAGATGCCATCGGAATTCGAGGCCGATGAACGAGATACAGAGAAATAGATTTGGGTGTCATCAGCGTACTGATAACACCCAGCACCATGACTCCGTATTATCTCACCCAGCAGCTTCATATAGATGTTAAATAACATCGGGGACAAAATAGCTCCCTGAGGAACCCCACAAGTGAGCTACCTCTTACTGGAGCTACAGTCCCCGAGTAGCACCCTCTGAGACCTGCCCGAGAGGAAGGACCGGAACCACTGCAAAGCAGTGCCCCCGATACCTAACCCCCTCAGGCGGTCCAAGAGGATGCTGTGATCTATAGTATCAAAAGCTGCTGAGAGGTCTAAGAGCACCAACAGGGTCACACTCCCCCTGTCAATGCTCAGACGCAGATCGTCGGTCAAGGCAACCATGGCAGTCTCAACCCCAAAGCCTGTCCTAAAGCCAGTTTGAAATGGGTCTAGATAATCAGTTTCATCCAAGACAGCTTGGAGCTGAAGGGCAACCGCCCTCTCGATCACCTTGCTCAAAAATGGCAGCAATGACACCGGCCTATAATTCCTCATATCCAGGGGGTCTAGGGAAGGTTTTTTCAGGAGTAGCCTAACCGCCGCTTCCTTTAAACAAGATGGAGCATGTCCTTCCCTGAAGGATGCACCGATGATATCCGTGAGGAATCTCATCAATGCATCCCCCCCCCCCCCCGGATGGCCAGCCATGATGGGCAAGGGTCGAGAGGGCAAGTTGTCTTCCTCACCTTACCAAGCAGCTTGTCCACGTCATCAGTACTCACAGATTGGAGCTGATCCAGTATGACTACATTGGTGGAGTCACTGACGCCTCGCCTGTCGACTCTGTTTCAATGGTGGCATCTAAGTCGGCTCTTATCTGAGAGATTTTGTCTGCAAAGAAGTTGTTAAACACGTCACAGCAGGCCGTCGTCGGGTTAAGTAAGGGATTTGGCGCAGGGGGCACCTGCGTCATTTCCCTCACCACCTTAAACAGCTCTGCTGGACGGGACTCTGCAGATGTAATACATGTAGAGGAGAAGGCTCTCTTCGCTGCACATATTGCCTCCCGATAGGAACGAAGAAAGTTCCTATGGCGAGTTCTGTCGGATAAGAGTCGAGTCTTCCGCCACCTGCGCTCTAGCCGTCATCCAAACCGCTTCATCTTCTTCAGCTCTGGCGTGAACCAGGGCCTCCGATTTGGGGCGGGATGGCAAGGGCGCTTGGGAGCGATCATGTTGATAGCCCTGGTAAGATTGGTGTTCCAGGTATTGACCAGGGCATCGACAGGATCACCGGCATTCCCAACCATTAAACCCTCTAAGGCTGTCTGGAATCCAATGGGCTCCATCAGCCTTCGAGGGCGGACCATTCTAATGGGTCCGCCACCCCCGGTGGGGCAGATATTGGCTCTAAGTTTCGTCTTGAGCAGGAAATGATCCGTCCATGACAATGCGGAGGTACTTACCACCTCCGCCCACGGATATTCCTGTTCCGTACTGAAGACCGCATCGAGTGTATGACCCGCGCAATGTGTAGGCCCGTTGACCAATTGGGATAGGCCCATGTTTGTCATGGTATCCATGAACTCCCGAGCCGCGCCTGTTAAGCTGGTCTCGAGGGGGATGTTGAAGTCCCCCAAAACTAAAAGTCTGGGGGTCTCCAACAGCAGCTCAGAGACCAGCTGTGTCAGCTCAGTCAGGGAGTCTGCTAGACGACGGGGTGGCCGGTAGACTAGCAAAATCCCCAATCTATCCCTGGTCTTCAGGCTGAGGTACATACACTCGAAATGGACTGTATTCCGGACAGGTATCCTGGTCAAGGTCAAGGTGTTCTTATAAACCAGAGCCACTCCGCCCCCCCCGCCCACTTCCCCTCACCTGCTCACTGACAGAGTACCCGGCTGGGAGGGCCTGCGCCCATATGGCAGCACTTTCCTCTCCCAGCCAGGTTTCTGCAAAGCAAGCCAGGTCGGCGTCTTCATCCAGGAGAAGATCCTGGATGATATGGGTCTTGTTTTTGACCGACCTGGTATTACAGAGGAGCAGAGTGAGGTTCTGTGGAATGGTTGGTCTGCTCTCCAAGCCATTTTGAGAAACAGAGGGAACTGAAGGCGGGATAGCTTTCAAACAGCGATCCCGTCTTCTTTTGCAACATCTGTTCCCTCTATTCCAGCCATATCTCCCATTCCCCAGCACTACTCCAATAGTCGCCCCTACCACATTCCTGGCCTCAGGTGGGATGGCAGGATACAAGTCCGACAGATTGGAGGAGTATTGATGTTCCCTGGGCCCTCAAAGAGTTCCACAGCATCTGCTTCTCCTCCTTCAACTGGAGCCAGCAGTACCAGCAGGAGGGTGATGTTCCTGGGGGCGTTTAAGAGCACCCCCATGTACTATCCCCACTTCCAGTTCTGGCATTGGTGCTCCAAGGAAGAATGGTGGTGTTCCCCTGGGCCCTAAAGGGCCTACAGCATCCGCTCTCCTCCTCCAATCATGGCCTCTACCACCTCCAGAGGGTGAAATACCCACAAACCCCCACTCCTCCAGCCTCTGAGTCCCTGCACCGCCGCCACAAGCACTGCCACTGCTGTGGGAGAGAGGGTATGTTGGGGCTATTATAGCCCAGCTCTTCCGGCCTCTAGGTCCCTGCACCGCCGCCGCAAGCACCACCGCCGAGGCCCCAGCCGCTGCCTCTGCCTCAACAGGTTGCTGGGGGAGATGTCCCTGGAGGGTTTTTATGCCCTCCGTGTCCTCTTCCAGCTCTGCTGCTGCTGCTGAGGCTGCCTCAGGGCTGCCCAGGTGATGGTGGTTGGGCTTGAGGA
>NC_056523.1:255199266-255239964 GCF_019175285.1 Sceloporus undulatus
TTCTACGTGCTTCCATTTCTTGGTGGCCAGCTGCTTCAACAAGCAGCAGAGAAGCAATTTTTGAATAGAGATAACTTAGGTGACTGGGAGTGAACTCTTTTTGGTAGGATAGTCCCATGAGTTTTGTAAAACAAACAAACAAAAGCCCTCACTTTCAAACCATCCATCAAATTTTTTGTCTGAGGTACAGCAGCACTAAAGACCAACAAATAATTTTGGCATCTGAAGCACCTCTTTCCTTCTCCTTGGCAGGAAAAATGCAAGGACAACAAACAGATAACTAACAATTTGCTGCCTTTTCATGATGTCCTAAATCTGTTGCACGATTGCTGCTTCACTCTTCTACATGGCAGAGCTCTGTTGACGCTTAATTGGAACTGAAAAGAATAAGTTGTTAAAAACAATTTGGTAAAGGGGCAAAGAAAAGTAGATAGTATCTTTGAAACAAAAAATGCACTAAGGAGCTTACTAACTTGTTGGAAGGAAATATATCCCACAGAGTCAGCCCCGACTCATGGTGACCCTGTGGATGAGCATCTCCAATTCCTTGTCCTCCACAGCTCTCCTTAGGTCCTCCCCACTCAGGCCTGTGACCTCCCTAACTGAACCATTCATCTGGCATGTGGTCTTCCTGTCTTTCTACTACTTTCTACCTTTCCTAGCATTGTTGTCTTTTCTATTGATTCATATTTCCTCATAACGTGGCCAAGTATGACAGCCTCAATTTGATCACTTTGGCTTCCCGGGAGAGTTCAGGCTTGATAGTTCAAGAGCAACTTGTTTTCTTTTTGGCTGTCCACAGTATCGTCAGCACTCTTCTCTGGCACCACATCTCATCTCAAACATTGAAAGATTTCCTGTTGTGGAGCTGAAAACTGTAAGAAAAAAGTGTGTATTTGGTGATATATCATCACCTGTGGCAAAAAGCGAAATTGTGACAGGGTCTTGTCACACTGGAAGTCACTCACAGGAAAGGATGAAAATAACAGTCAGCTGTTTTCTGAGTGACAGGGGAACAGATTCCCATTAACTGCAGTGGCTGCTTCCCAGTAAGTGGAGATTGGGATGAGGTTCACTGAATAGCATCATAACTATGGTGATTATGAGTCTGTATCTCCCATATAGGATTCCAGCTAATGAGTTCAAAAGAAAACTGATCAAGATTGGGAGGGATGGACACCTGGCAGAGAAACTCACAAAGAACACAGCCTCAGTGGAGTAGAGCAAATGATTTGTGCTCTGCTGGCTCCTTGAATATCAGCTGGGCAGAACGGTCTCTAGACCTTTCCCTGTGTCCTCCTTCAAAGATTACTTAGGCAGCCGCGCCTTGTTTTGCTGCATGAGGAAGCTGCAGTGGACAAAACCGCACAGCTTCCTTGTGCCACAAAAAGCAGGTTCTTTTTGTGGCTCCATAATGACGCCGCAGTGTGTCAATGGTGCACTCGTAACATCATTATGGTGCCATGACATGCGGACACTAAGTGTCCGTCATGTCAAAATGGGGGCACCGCCATTTTAACCAATGGCGGCATCAAAAACCTGCCATTTTGATGCCCTCGTCATGTGCGAGGGGCAAGGGACATCTGGAAGCATTGCCCCTCACATGTGACGAGGGCTCCCTATAGCGCCTGTCTGTCCAGCGCCTTAGGAAGAAAAGCCTCAAGATTTCCTGTGTACCTCCCTTTCCTCCTCTCTTGCCACTATACCAAGAGCTCCATCTGCTGGCTGAAATATCCAACAGTGGGCCAGCCAAGTGAACTTTGCTATTCTACCCATGGAATAAAGAGACCAGACACAAATGTATGGGTTAAAGCACAGCCATTTATTGACTTATCTAATGAGTTCTTAATGGAACTGCCACTAGTATCAATGACAGTCCATAATGCCCTCAATGACAGTCCATAATGCCCTCAATGACAGTCCATAAATTGGGTTGCCGTTGGACAGCCTGCAAAAGGAAGCCCAGCAAGAAGTCCCCCTTCCCAAAGATTAAAGTCGGGGTATACCTTCCAGCCAGACCCAAGTTCATCATGAATCAAGGTCGACCCAAGGGCAGTTAACAACAACAAACAACATTTGGATGTGTTTCTTCCCACTCTCCCCCACCACACACCACTTCTATAAATCGTTAACAGCTATGGATCTAGCCACCTAGGTTTTTTAAAGTTACATGCAGTGAAATGACAAATGTGTACCACAGTAACTATTTCAAACATATAATATAGTCTAAACAGTAAATAAGCTATGATTTGAGAAACAGAAACAACAAAGTGTCTACTATCCATCCATCATCCATCACTATATTTATATCTTGCCAGGCTGGGACTTAAGGTGTCTTACAAAAAGAAAGAATATACAAAATCAAACCCAAATGTCCTGTATCAGCTTCTGATGACTGTAGTTACACTTTACTAGAGGAACATTCTTTAAAAAGATAAAAAGGAGAAAAAAAGAAGGAAAGTTGTCTTTGCCAGATCATTGAAATGCCAGTAAAGAAGGCAAAGTTTGATATTAACCCCAAGCCTATTAATTCCCCCATGCTATCAATCATAATAAGTTTTATTTGCAAACCAAAACCTGAATTTTCAAAGGACGGTACACAGCTACAGATCATTATTATATGTGCAGGTACAGTGGATGCCTGATTGCCATATTGGAAGTGATGATAATGTGAAAGGTACCACAACTGACATCTCATTTGTCACAAAAACACACTAAAACTTTGCTTTTTGTTAAAGCATGTTTGAGAGTGAAAATATCTTTCAGGCTTATATACACAGTGTGGATATGCAAAATGTAACTGATAGAATTAAAAAAAAAAACCACCTGCCATCATATCTTGATACAAAACTGGAGTATATAATAATCATGCTTTACTCCCATCTGCAACTGAATATATTAGCAATTCCCTTCACTCAAAAGTAGATCAAAACTGTGCACATATTACACTGAAAACTCATACAGGGTTTGTCTGTTCATTGTCATTTATTTTTCAGCAATTTCATATAAATTTCCTTAAAAAGAAAGCCATGGTATGTTATGTGATTTAATAAGGAGAGTTAAAAGGCACTCGATCCCTTCATTTGGTGGTGCTATTTATTTGATATTTATTCTCTCCTATCAGAAATAGCCTATTTTTATACCATTCAATCTTTGGTGAGGAAGGCATAGTTCTCCATAATGATGTAGTGTCAATTTTCCTGCACACTGAAAGTTTCATGTCCCAGATGTTTAATACTGTTCTAATGTAGACTGCTTTTGATAGTTGTCCACTTGTTAGATGTTACATAATTTAAACTGTCAGTAAACTAATATAACTTGTCAGGAATATAAGAGGAAAAGAATTCATCTAACCCATGCAGTTTAAATGAAGTGCTTTTATCCTTATAAATATTTATTTTCTGATCCAATCTTACGGTTGCAAGAAATAGCTATCTTTTCTGAAGGCGGGAAAGAAGGCATTAGTTAGTTTGAGAGGTAGAATGAGTCACTGTCCAGTTGGCTACCCAAGTGTTTACTTTCATTTCTATTCATCAGGTTTCCAATTTTTCCTTTAAATGTGGCGATCAAGGTCTACAGACTCTGAAAGCTTTTGCTTTAAATTGCCCAGAATGAACAAAAAAGAACTTCATTCTATTTAATGTTTTCTAAGCTGTGACACAAGCCAATTTAAGACAGACAATTATAGTATCTCCTTGGCCAATGTATGAAATCTGTATGATTGCACACTAAACAGTGTTGAAGGTTTAGTTCCACTGGACACAGTTCAGCTATCTTTCTTACAGATTTTGTACTAAGTAAGCTTTGTACAGAATCTTTAAAAGAAGTTGCTTCTCAAAGACTGTGCCAACTTGGTTGAGGATTCCAGGGAGAACTTCAAGACTCTCTGATCATTTGCCCATGTTAAACAGTACTTCTTAAGCTATCTAATGAGCATAAAGAGCATTTCCCCCCCAATGTGCCAGGGACCATTACCATATTTATGCTCATTGGCTATAGTCTGCTTATTTATTCCTTATAAACTTTCAAGCAGCTGATGATCACAACCAAATGAGGGACCACAATTGAAGCAATATTGAAGACATGTTACCAAAATATTCAGTATTGTATGATAATTGCAGCAAATCAGCTGCTGCAAAGAATGACTTAATATTTGCATTATTGCCCACAACAGATGAATCAATATTCAATGGTACTGGACTTAGCAAGCTCATCTTTTCTTCTATAACAGACAATGCGAATCAGTCACAATGTAGCACCTATTGATGACCGACAACACAGATGCCACAGATTTGCAACTGACCCAACGATAGGCTAGACACTTAGAATCAGCTAAGCAACAGAAGATCGTGGCTGAAAATGCAAGAGCTGGGCACATAAAACAGCTGGAAGTGGCGGATATTGGAATGGAGAAAGGAAAATAAGGGATAGAATGGCATCAAGTGACGGAAAGTATTTGAAAAGAGTAAACTCTGAAGCAGAGAAGGTGAAGACAGAAATGGATGGAGATGGTAAAAGCCAAAGAAAAGGAAAAAGACAAGAAAGAAAAAGCAGAAGAAAATTCACAAGTACTGTATTCGCAATGCAGAAATAATCCTTTTTCACACTACTTCAGCTGCCATGGGTAAATGTTATGGAGTTTGGGGAATTGTAGTTTGTTATGGTATCAGAGCTCTCTGGCAGAGAAAACTAAATGTCACACAAAACCTCCACTCCCAGAATTCCATAGCATTCACCCATGGCAGTTAAAGTGGTGTCAAGCTGGAATATTTCTGCAGTGTGAGCGCAGCCTAAGAAAAGAAATGTAAAGCAAGGATTTGAGGCATATTCTGATTTCAGCCTGGCTTAGAGAAAATAAGATCAGTAGAAGTCTTGAGAATGGTTTCATTGGTTCCTCCCATAAAGTTTAAGATGAGGAGTAAAGGAATAGGAGCATTGCAAAAGCTTTCATCTTGAAATTATAGAGAGCTTCTCCAAGTGAATATAATAATACAAGGGTCCTCTGTATCTCTTGTTTGATACATCTGCTTAATAAAGTTTTGTTATTATTTTAACAAGAGCTTGTCTGCTGGTTGAATATATAATGATGATCACACCAGTGCTTACCGTCTCTCAATCACCCCTCAAATGTTCAGGAAGTGCACACGTGTGTAAGCCTGGTGCACCTCCTCGTCATCAGTGAATCATCAGCTCCCTCTAGCGTTACTGAATCGTTCAGGGAGAGGGAATTTCCTCTGAACGCAAAGTTTACACACATGCGCGCTTCCTTAACCTTTTAGAGCTGCTTGAGAGATGGTAAATGCTGGTGTGATAATCTTATATATCATACTACTGATATAAGACCTTTCAAAATGAAGACTTTTAAAAAGGGTCTGTGTAAATTTGATGGCCATGAGGGAACAAGAAAACTCCTTTGGGCTGCCTCAATAGAAAAGTAGCTGGGGGAGAGAGGAGTCTCGCCATCACAAATTGGTGACAGCGGTGGGATGAAAAGGCCCAGAGTGATGTCACTGAAGAAACTTAGTAAAAGAAAATAAAGTGAGTTGACCGAGGGGGGGGGGGGGAGAGGAGGTTTGAAATAGGACTAGGCAATCCTAACTTAGGTTTCGTATCCAGACTTCTAAGACTATTATAAGGCCTCTCAGAATTGAAACAGACCAGCTCAAAATGCTGGCTTCCTGGTGACTTGGGGGCATGGCATACTCATGATGCACCCCCTGATGCCACCCTGATGCCATGAGCTGGCTTCCCTGTGCTCTGGTGGCATGGCGTTTACACAGTGCTCCAGCAGCATGGTGCAAGATTGCCGTAAAGCCATGGTGGAGAGGGAAAAGATGGCTTTTTGCTGGCTCAAAAAGAAGTGGCATTTTGCCACTTCTTTTTGGGCCAGCAAAAAGCTAGATTGGGGCTGTGGTGTGCAGTTGCCATGGGCCCAACCCATCTCTCTCAGGGATGGCTTCAAGCCACCCATTTGGGGTGGTCTGTTTTACCTCTGAGTCTACCTAGATGGGTAGCTCAGTTCATTTATTTTTGCCCTTTTTCAGTTTTTTAAAAATCTCAAGTAAGTTATTTCCATATTGAGGAGATCTGCAACTTTAGGTAAATTCGTATAAAAAACCAAACTCAGTTCTCACCTATTCCTAACCCTTGTCACAACACAAGGAAAATTCAAGATGTCTCTTGCAGAGGAGACTTTTCTCTGTGTGATATACACATAGATATGAACATGTTTACACCACGTCAGTAACAAACTCTCTAAGGAGCAAACCAGAATATTATAAAAAACAGTAATTATATAAATCACTATAAGAATAAACAGCAGGTGCAGCAACTAGAATAAAACTATATAACTATAATCACAGCGATTTAAATTACCTACTCAAGCTATAAGAAGGGTGCTTTGAAATGAAGTACTCCTACAGCTACCAATCAAAAGGCTTTGTGCAACCATTCTACTTTCTGTCCCTAGCTAATTTTCTTTGATAAGAAAAAATATGGAGGAAACAGTAAGAAAACATAGGAGGGTTATAAAGAGAAGATGGAGCTCTTAATACAATCTGCCCTCCATATCCACAGACTTTATACCCATGGCTTCAACCACCCATGGCTTGAAAATGTTAAATTAAATACAGATTCCAAAAAACAAACCTTGATTTTGCCATTTTATGTAAGGGACACCATTTTATTATGCCACTGTATTTAATGGGAATTAAGCATCCATAGATTTTGGTATCCCCGTGGATAACAAAATCCGTGGATGCTCAAGTCCCATTAAACATAATGACATAGCAAAATGGTGTCCTTATAAAAAAATGAAAAATCAAGGTTTGATATTTGAAATTTTTTTTGGAACATTTTCAAACCGTGGATGCTAGAATATGTGTATAAAAAAATCTGTGTATAAGAAGGGCCAACTGTACTTAGTAATGTGTGAATAAGACATTTGTTTCTTCATGTATTAATGTTATTTGTTTTATTTGGAAGTTTTACTTTTTTAAATTCAACTTTGTTACAGTGACAGTTTCGTCTCCACCACTCTCCTCAGAAAATAAATATTACTGTTCCCAAGGAGCCTCACACAGTCCTTCTTCTGGCTCACTTTCCTTGAACCTAATTGATAAACCTATCTCTCCAGCTATCTCTAACCCACAGGATATTTCCCTACATTAACTCCCTCACTTGGAGTTATATATGGATTTTAAGTCCCTCACTCCTAAACTTTAATCCTGTCTCTCCCTGGAATCTTCACTAAACTGTCCTTCTCTGGACTCAACTGAACCCTATCTATCCCGTCACAGAATTGTTCCTTTCCAAACCTTAGCTCTCACAGATTTGCAGCGCCAAGTTTCAAACAACAATCCAAATTGTATGGTGTTGGGAGAGCTCACTAGAAGTGGGGGAGCCCATACATAATGCTCATGATGAATTTGACAGTGTCATTGGATATGCAGTGGTCATTTTGAAGTCAAAATTCCAGAAGTCAAACGGGATGTTGTAATAAATCACCAGTAATATTTTTGAAGGACTAGAAATAAGTGAGCTCTCTGGTCCACTATTGCTATGGCTCTTGAGGTGGGAAGAAAAGGCAAGAAATACACAAATTGGGGTAGGGATGAGGTTAAAAGAAAGTGAATAAGAGACATGGCTTTCTGAAGAGATTACTACATGCACTGAAATTAGCTGGGGAAAGTGGCATTGGAGAAAACTATTGCATGACAGCACCTCCAACCCATAGTTGTGTATTTCCTAAGTGTAGTTAAGGTGTCCCTTTTCATTGGTAGGGGAAGCCTGTCAATGAGCTCACAAGCAGGCTAGTCCCCAGGTTTGAAATGTCACTGCCAGGGCAGTTGCAATATTGGCAGTCACATGATGTGTCTCCTTCACTCCCCCTCACTATTCCCAGGTAACATGGTTGCCTTTATTTTAACAACTTAAATCACATTAGCAGAACTCCAGACTTGTGAAAAAGTTAAAATAAAATTTAAAATTCCAAAAGACATGCTGAGTAAAGCATACAGAAGGGAGGCAGGGTTAAGGGGGAGCCAGGAAGAGAATGTGATAGCAGCAGCCCCAGTCACGTGACTGTGAAGACATGCAATAACAGGTGCTCTGGATGTTTCAATTTTATTTTATTTTTTTACTGGCATGATTGCTGTGAGAGTGGTAATGCCCTGAGTTACTGCTGATAACATTCCTAAAAAGGGGAGAACAGGAAAACAGGAGGAGCCACAAACTTCCTTTGGAGTATTTGATATGGATGTTGGCAGTGTGGAATGCACAATACAATCATTCCAAAGAAGAATACTGTATATATTTGTTTTAGATAATCCATGCATATGTCCCTTTCTGTTATACAGACGAATGAATACTTCCATGAAGATTATGGACATCAGATTTTGTAATTAAATTTGAATTAATTTTTAAAAATGAAAATAAAAAAAACCCTACTGACAAGTTAATGAGTACTTTAGTCTGGAGAGGGCCCTGCAATTCAACTAAATATTCTGAGGGTAGAAGTTCTAAAGCTGATCCTTAGCTTGAAATAAATCCAGAAGGGTGATATTTCTTCACTGCTAGTTAATGAAGTCACACCTACATAAACATAAAACTAAATTCAAAGGTTATCCATGGCTTGAAAATATTTTTTAAAAAAAAAGATACAAGGGACATCATTTTACTATGCCATTCTATACAATGAGACTTGAGCATCCACTGATTTTGGATCCTGGAACCAAATCCCAGCAGATTTCAGGGGTCCACTTTATGACCTTTGTGGGAATAATAGCCTTTCAGAGTTCCATGTGGGAAAAGTGATCATTTTTCATTCTAAGTAAAAATTCAGATGAACTTTTTAGGTAACAGTTCAGGACACAGGCATTGAGATGAAGTGAGAGGAGACAGAGTTTCAAACAGAAAACTATGCATTGATGTCAACCAATGTTGGTTATCACCTTTAAAGCCCTACATAGCTTTGGCCCAACTTATTTAAAGTTCCATACAATCCGCTCCATGCTATCAGGTCCGCTGGGAGGAACTTACTGAAGCCTATAAAGACCAGATTAACTATGATCTCCCAGAGGGCTTTTTCTGCAATTGCACCCAGACTATGGAATGGCCTGCCAGATGAAATCCGTCAAATCACCAATCTAGATAGCTTCAAGAAAGCTGTTAAGACGGATCTCTTCCGGCAGGCCTTCCCAGAATAAAATACAACGCTATGTAGCGACCCGCACATATATCTGATGACTCTGCCTACTGCTATTGTTTTAATTGTTTATGTAATTTTAACCTTAAACTGTTTAATTCTTTTATAAGGGGGGATATTTTGTATATATGATGTATTATTTTAATATTGTAGGTTCTGCTTTGATAGTTTTTACAAAAAGCAGGGTAGAAATAAAAGTTTTATTTATTATAAAAGTCACCTCTGTTACAAGTGGACTATACAGTGTATATGAACTGAGCCTTGTGTTATTTTTGTAGTATAATTCCTAGGTTGGGTTGTCTCATATAAGTCACCCAAGCTTAAAAAACAATAGATTGACAATTTGATTAGCTTTCCTTTCTTCATAAAATGGTACTAAATGAACAGAGTCAGAGAGTAAATAAGACATGGGTAGATACCATGGATGGAGTGTATTAATTAGTTATTTCTGCTACAAGGATCAGCAGTTAAATTTGTTAACAATGTGAGCATTTAAAAAGCAAATTAAACTAGGCCTCAGAGTTAATAGTCTGTTACAAATGAACTGGACAGAACTGAAAATATAGTACAAAGAATGCCATTGGCAGTGGGCAGACAGGCAGGGGGAAAGAAGAGGGATACGGCAATGATTGTAGTATTGCTTTAATTTTACTTAAAAGTACTATGATGAAATCAGGATAGCTCATTGCTTCCTGTGAAAGTACATGGTAACACTCATACTGCACAGAGAAATTTCTCCAGCATAACATTCTAAACCTAAGCAGGCATTAACAGGAATGGGAAAATCCTTGGAAAAAGAAAAGATGTGCTTTAGGTAGGGATGGGTGAGAATTTAGTTTCAGATCTGGTTTTGATCAAAATTTACAAAACTGACAGAATTTGAATCTGGGACAAAGAGAAACAATACATTTATTCACTGCATAGTCTGCAACTTTCCCATTTTAAATTGGACAGCCTCACGTACAATCTTCTGGTTTTACATTATTCCAATTCCCCCCTTCCATTTCCAAGCTTTGTTTTTAAAAAGAAATATAAGCAAGGATTATAGTTACAGGCCACCAATACCTTGGGCAGCTCGTCTTGAGATGAAGGGGAAGCTCTGCCACCTGGCATGACCAGCTGAAATAGGAATGGTTCCCCCAAATCTCTCTTTAGACACCTTGCATTTTTCTGTATTAAGAATTCCAGTTCATCTTGTTTATTTCCCATGCTCTGTGCATTAGTGTACAGATGTTTAAATCCATGTGTGTGCCCCTCACCCCCCATTGTTCTCTAGTACTATTTGCCCTGCTCATTCTCCATAGCAATTGCTGACTTTAGCCCTCTATAATACTGTCTCCCTCCCTAGCAAAAGACCATTTTTGTGAAAAAGCAGACCATGGTCCAAGAAACCAAATTATTCTTGGTGGCACCATTTGATGGGCCAGTTGTTCGCCTCTACTATTCTTCTCTCCCTCCTTGGGCCATGTCCTTAAACAAGGAACAGAGACAAAATTACAACCTGTGCACCAAGGTCCTTCAACTTCCTAGCCATATTTTCATAATCCTTTGTGATGTTCTGAAAGCTGTGCCTCACAGTATCATTGGTTCCCAACCCTATCATATCCAAGCCTAAAAACACACCCGGACAAGAATATTTCCTCCCAGAAATAGCTCTCCTTCTGTTCCCTGTGCAGGGCTTCCAAGAGTCCCCACTATGCTTGAGAGATGGAGGAGGATGGTGGTCCTGGTTTTCACCTGTGAAATATTGGAAGGTGTGAACTCTCTAGGAAGGGGTGAGAATCTTGATTGAATTTATTTTTGCAAAGAATTGAAAAAATATATATGCAAAATTCAAAACTAATAGATCTGTCCACAGTTATATTCCAGAAAACTCTGAGCAGACACATTTGACACTTTGGTCATAGGCTAAGAATTCAGGGAATCACCACTGCTTACCAAAATCCTCGAACTGAATTCTGTTGTGGAGCCTGTGAGCTGAATATTCACATTCAAGATTTATTATTGCTTTGTTTGCTTATTGGATTTATAACCTGCCTTTCTCTCAAGCAAAAGTACTCATGACTTACAGTGATAAAAAATAAATAAAACAGTACTGTTAAAATAGATTAAAACACAATTAAAGACATACTAGAGCTTTCTGGTTATGGAACTGCCTTGCATTAGACATCCAGTTGCCTCTTGCTCTTGTGTCTTTCAGGCAGGAACTAAAAATATCCATTTGTATAAGCGTACAGATAATATGCAAATATTTTACTTCTATTGCTGTTTGTTTGTATTGTATTTTGCAAACATTTATAATTTTGTCTTTGAGATAGTTCTCATTTGTCATTTTAAAAAGAATATTTTAAATTACATTATGATTACGATTAAAATTGCAATTTATCTCTGTTTTCAGCAGAGGCACTTGATTACCTATACTATGCACTTACATTTTATATTTTATGCTTTTGTGGCTATTAGAAAATGTGCTGATTTTAAAGCCAGATTTACAGGGCCAATATCACTGTCTAGTGGAAGAATAAAGCCAGAGATGCTGTGCAGCAAAGTTCTGTCTTACATCCAGTTATTCCTGTTCCAGAAGGGCTTATTGCCTGAAGAGCATGTTACCCCAAGACCAGGCCTCCAATCACCCCTCATATTTTAAAGGGACATTGAGCTGAGTGACCTGGAAAGGCAACCCCAATGCCATATTTGAAAATGTACCATATTTGAAAATCCAGTTGGCTCTAGCAAGGAAGTAAGCAAAGATATTCCCCACAATGAGATCACCCAAGGCATCAACATAATCCCTTTTGTCTACAGAGGGTTATGATGGGATTTTGGCCAAAGAAGATGGTTGTGCATACACAGACAAAGGAAACATCTCTAGAACCAGAAAATTCCCATTTAAGATATTCACACCAATTATCCAGACATTTACTCCATCTCTCAACCACTCTTTTCTCCTGGAAAACCATTTAGCAGTCAGTTAATCCATTCATTCCAAGATTACTGTCCCGAGATATGATTTTGAATATATATAACACCACCTAGACAATGGCAATTTGGTTTAGTTTGGAACTGGGCAGATTATCTGTTTTTTCTACTAGACTCCTCAATAAACCAACCACCCCACTTACCAAAGAGGCTATTAAGCCATCTCCGTTCCTGACACCCATCAATTAATTGGACTCACACATCATGATTGGTACTGTATCAGTAAAGCCTCTGCTCTTCCTATCCTCCCATCTTTGCTCTGTTAGTTCTTGTGTGTGTGCTTGTGTGTGTGTTGCTTATTTTCTTAATAAAACTACAAAATCTATTTGGAACTGCCTCTGGAGTTCTGCGTGATTTGGAACTGATATACAGTGTGCCCATGTCATATGTGGGCGCATTATACGCTGCTTTCAGCATACACTGAAAGCAGCACCGGAAGAAGTGGTGCCACGTGCTGGAAGGAACAATGGTGTGCGAGCCCATGGCGCACATGCAACATTGCACCGCCTCAAGCACGAGCCCATTACTTGTAATGGGGCTCAAGCATACACACAATTTCTTTTACATGGGGGGGATGGATCCCCCGCATAAAAGAAGGGCATACTGTACACAGAGTTGAGCCCAAGGCTGACTATTTCCCCAGCCAAAGTATTTTATCTAAGCTTACCCTAAGCATTACCCTAAACATATTAATTTGTGGGCATCCTGGCACCCCACCATTTTGGGTAGCAATCAGGTATGTGTTTGTATGTCCTAAGCAAGTGTAGTAAGAGAGTGGCTATGGGTGTATTTCTCCTAAGCATACTACAGTTCCTTCAAAACCAACCAAAGACAAATTTTATTTCAGTTTCCCAATGCAGCTGAATTGCAGTCAATGCCAAAATTAAAAGCATTTGACTAACTTTGGAGTATCACAGCCTACAGTTTAAATCTCTTGGTAATGTTCAGTTATATGACAGCTATCAATTTATCTTGATAATGAAAGAATATGCTGCTCACCTATCATAGAGCATTTGCAACTCGACAGAAAATGAATATCCATTATTCAAAGCTGAGTTGGAATGCATAGGAGGAGGCAGTACCAGCAATTCATTAAGAGCAGCATACATTTTGCTGGAGAATGAGGGTAGGATAGGGGTGCCTTGGAGATTTAAAGAATAAGATCAAAAATTAAAATGAAAACATTTGAAAATGTGGAAATTCAACCCATGTGAGATGATATATCTGTTGAAGTAACTTTGAGAGAGTAGTATACTGAACTGCTGCCAGAAAATAGAGAGCTGCCAAAAGAATCCCCCCCCTCCACACACACACACTTCATTCATCCTATTACAGTATATGTCTACATTTGGCCATAAGAAGTGGAAGATACCCAGGACCTCAGATAGATCCTGTGGTTCAAGGAAGGCTTGTGAAAATTGAGATAGGAAATGTTTTATATTCCTTCCTCCATAGGAGGAGCCCGTGCTGGTGGATCCAGATGAGATATAGGAAGTTCTGCCCTGAGAAGCTGAGGTTACATGGCTCCCAAATAGGGAACTGGTCTGAAAAATATAAATGGAAGGAGAATAAACTAATGCGTCATGTCAGAGCAAAAGTGGGCAAAGTTGGCTCCCAGGGACATTTTTGTGACTTCTCCCAGGACCTCTGGGGGTCGATATTTTTTGGGGAAAACTTTTATTTTATTTCCCTTCAAATGCCCTCCGGGGGCACGGGAGCATTTTCACCATATCTCCTCTCCTTCTGTTTACTTTAGGCCCAGGACAGGTCTTTATGCTGGTTATATTCTGTTGTTTAAAAAGACCTAAAGTGACACAGGGGAGCCCCATGACATGGCAAGAATGCCCAACCTGCCTGATAGAGAGCATTTGGGGGGATTTTTAAAATTCTTAATTGGAGTGGAGGGTATGTGGCCCTCCAGGTTCTTCTGGGGGATAATTCTTTTGCCTATCCTAATACAATTGTCCACCCCTGTATTAGATTGTACCTAATTACCAAAACTACCACACCAGTAAGAGCATTTTGTTAGAATTGGTGTTCATTAGTGTCCCCTTGTTTCAATCATGAAGGAAGTCAGCACTTCCTCCATATGGTATATAGTTATGATGGTTGAGAATGATGGAAGTTGGCATCCAAGCTGAAAGCTTTGTTCTTCCCATTCCCTGACAGACATATTATTCTCCTCATGCCTGCTGAGAGAATCAGGATTTATGTCCTCCCTCCCACACCAAAACCTACATAGTTAACAGCTCAAATTCCCAGCTGAGAGAAAATCAGCAAAGACCGCTGAAAAAGTTTCTCTGCTTACACAGACAGTTTACATAGGGATAATCTGACTGACAAGGCATGCTTCTTTACTTTTGAAACTGCATTCATCTACTGTGAACTGAAGGAAGAGGGCAAGAGACATTAAAACAAAGGGGTGCTCACTTTATAGAGGAAGCATTCAACTACTGTCACGTCTCTAGTCCATGTCCCCTTCCCAAATTATACAGATGTTAATGTTTAAAGTATACAGATTTGTTGGACCTCTCTCTCTAGCAATGGTAGAAAGCAATTTAGGTCATGAAAAGGCACTGATCTCAGATTAGAGGGTGGGAGAAAGTAGGGTGCATTTCCAGATGTAGTGTACCCATGATTTCTTTCCCCTGGCATCCCAGAGAAGCTACATCTTCATTTTTTTAGTTGCCTCCCTCCCCTCTCCATGGGTAAGCAACATCAGAATCTTCTCCTGTGGCTTGCTAGCTATGCAGGGCACGGGGGGGGGGGGGGGTTGGACCAAGCACAAAGAGCTAGACAATAGCTTTCTGTGCCTTTTTGAAAAAGGATACATACATGCTCATGTGTATGTGACTAACAGGATGCTGCCTGGTGTCTCCAAAGTCTAAATCAATGGCCCTCTTGATTCATGCATCCCTCCGCCCTGTAACACTGTGAAAGTTACAGTTTGTGTCAGTGAGGTGGTGAGGAATCAAAGAACTATTACTACCTAAACCTTCATAAGCATCATAAACATATGCTGGACACATTCTTTCTCCGTAGTCTGGCATATGATTTTACTAAGATCCTCACAGAAGCAATTCATGTTCAGCTGTGTTTTATAACTGATGCACAGATGTTTTCAATCTAAAATTGTCAGATGAGGTGGAAGAAACTATCTTGTTTTGTCTTTTCACCCAATTCAATTTTTAAAAAATTCATAACAATGTATTATCACAACATTTAAGCATAAAGAAATGCAGGTAGTGTTGATTGGCGCAAACACTCATTGAGCTGGATATAGGTGCATAAGAAGGGGAAGAAGGAGAGTTCAGAGTCAAAAAGTACATTGAACTTTGAAATATTCAAGGGTTTCTCAGAAAATTTGTATGGTGGCTCAAGATATGTATGTAAAATTCATGGCTGTCAGCTTTTCTCTTACTGTATCCAACAGAGGCACTGATTACCTGAGTAAATGTGTAGCCAGAACATGAAAGTTACTACTGAATACCTAGTTTCTTATATAGCCATTCCTTCTGTGGTGTTACTACAGCTTTCAGTTACACAAGAACAGCTGTTTCATGCTCTCCTGTAGGTGCCGAGACAAAAACAAAGTGAATGGGCAGAAAAAGACCACAACCTTCAAATTCTTTTTTGAAAATAACTTAGGTGATATTTTAATTATGGGAAACATGGAAATGGTGGTGTAAAAGCTCTGAAGTTTGCTATTATCATAGGGAGCTCATTCTGAAAGCAATAAGTATAGCATCTTTTAATGCAAATAGCTAAGTTGGTCAGCCCAAGTTATGAGTCATTCATAACAGCAATTTTTTCCAAATTGGGCAAATAAATGTTGTTCCCTAGATCCAGCTTTGTACTGTAGCTATTAAGTCCATTTGCTCCTCTCAAGGCATTAAATATCTCAGTGTTTGCTGGTAGCAGGACTAGGGGATAGTTTTGCAGCCCCTGCCCCACACCAGGTGACACCAGGCAAAGATTGTATTATGGTATTTGTAGTCTATCTGGGAAGGGAAGGTTAGTTTAAAATTGAAGTAAATAATAAGTAAAATAATTAAAGCAGATAATAACAAATGTTGTCCCTCAGGTTAACAGTGTCAGCCTTCATGCCACTTTCTGTAAACCCCATCATCTGTCTCATAAAGCAACCATTAGTAATGAATTAATGGTAATTCAACTGATTTAATGCTTTCAGTTATTAGCATCAATGACAACAAATTAATGGCCCAGTTTCTAACAATTAACCTTATGAAATTAATTTTCAGACTTAAGATTTCAAGCTCTGCCGAAAGGTTACAGTCTTTTTGGGTCCCTCCTCCCCAGAGTGTCACCAACATTGCTGGATTTAATTGTGATGGGAAATTATTTATGATCATGAACAACTGCACCCAACTGTCTAGATAAACTTAATAAACTCAAATCAGTGTAATTCTATGTAATAAGTTATTCTTCTGAATATTCTTTGTTCATATTCTGAAGCAACTTGTTTGGAACCAAACAAGTTCTTTTTAAACATGCTGCAGCCCTCAGGCTATTACAGGATTACATTTTTAATGTAATACAGTGTCAAAAGAGAGTATTCACAATGCACATCTTTCATCTATCACTATCCTTCTCTTGTGCATTTCATTGTACTCCTGTATCTAAGGTTTCCGAGATCAAACCTGCAGTCAAATTCGCTTAACCATGGGACATTGCCATTGAGCTGACAGAATGAAAAGAAGCATCGGTAACACTGCAATGTAAATTGTGATATCCTAAGGTTTAAGAGGTAAAGAAATCAAACATTTACGATCTTTTCACAGTGGTATATGATATAGTTAAAGCTGAAATACAGGTTCTTTAATAACACCACTTTTTGTATTGCTTGAATTTTTTCTAACATATCTATGAAGGCTGAAGCTTTCCATACTTGTTATCATCCCAGGTGAAACGTGAAAGAAACAAGTTTTTTAAAAGAAAAGAAAAAGGAGAGCCAGAGCTGATTACTGACCCTCCCTACTCCCACTGTGTTTTTTGCAGATACATTTTTAAAGAAACAACAAAGAGGAATTTTGAAAAGTATGTTTGCTATAGTTTATTTTCTTGGACAGGGAGTCTCTTAGCAAGGAGCACTTCATGCTTTGTAGTACAAATGGAACCGTCAGTAAGCTAACTGGCAGAAATAATACTGACTTGAATCCAACGAAAAGTTATCTTAAGAAAATTCATGGGGGGAAAACACACTTTCCTTTTCCTCGTTCTCTCCTGCAGACATCTGTGTCCATTTGCCTTTCCAGATTAACCCCACCCCACTCCATCACTCTAGGTCTGGGGCTTGAGAGACTACTCCCAAGTACTGGGGGAAATTCATTTTGGTAAACATTCACAATGTACTTATTTATTTGAAATCTTTCTATGCCACTTCTCATCTGCACAAATCCAGAAGTGGTTTGCAAGAGCATGAAACAATGAAGCAATACTATAAAACCATAATCACGCATCATGCGAGAGCATTTCAGGAGGGAACTATAAAAATAAATGGTAGAATGAATAAATTTTTGTCAGCACTTCTTAGAAATGAAATTTATTGAACTTGGGACTTTTTTGTATGCAATCTGGTCTCTACCACTAATCTACAGCCCTTTGCATATAGGTTAACCTGTTTCTAAAACAGCAGAGACTTGTGATCAGTCAGCATATTTATTAATTTGGTCATTCATTCATTCTGTCATTTATATTTATAGTTTGGGCTGAACCAGACAACCCGTTTTGGCTGGCTTGGGTGTGTGGCATTTAGATGTGCCATGCCCCCAAGCCAGACAGAAGCTGGAACAGCAATTATACACCAGCCAGCTTCTCTCCCACTTGGGGATGTGGCATTTATACAACAGCTGTTGACGAGTTTCCAAATCTAATGCATTTACTTACATGGTGGATGGAGATTTTTAAATTTGTTTTTACAAAAATGTTGTTGTTATGCTACTTATTAATATATGATTACAGGGAGTGACAAAGGAATGCAGGCATTGACCATAGGGTTGCCACTGAGTGAGTTCCACTTTGGTGGGGAAAAGGGGTTATAAATAAAGTGATGGATGGATGGACTGATTGACTGATAGACAGAGAAAACTGTGTATAATAATTTGGTTGGCACAGTTGCCATACAAGTGGCACAGTTTGTTCTTAGATCTTTTAGGAGGGCTTTTTAGAGAATTTAAGAATAGAATTGTGTTGAGTGCACCATTCCAGTTTAACTATGCCAGGCCAGGTGGTGGTAGCAGGAGGGAAGAGACTGTAGGGAGAGTAACTACAATGCATCAGACAAATAGACTATTCAGAATTCATAGATCTTAGCTGGAATACTGTTAGGTAGTCCCAACTAGATTATCTCAACTGGAGTAAAACATTCCTATACTGATTTGCAGTGCAGTTTTTAACATTCTCTGATTTCTGTGATGCCATTCCTCCTCCTCCTCCTCCTCCTCCTCCTCCACCACCACCACCACCATCTCCTCCTCCTCCTCCTTTGTCTTCTTATTATTATTATTATTATTATTATTATTATTATTATTATTATTATTTCTTACCTGCTTCTCCCCATGGATCGAGATGGGGACAACAACAATCAACAATACACTTAAGAAAAACAGCTTTAAAATTGCATGCATTGTTGTAATCAGATCTCTACAGTGCCCTCATATCAGTTAAGAGGAAAAGTAAATTTAAAACACTGATATAAATAAATAATCTTTAAAAATGCATAAAATGGGGGAAATTGTGCAAAAGCATAGTTAAAAGTTTATGTGCAAGAAAGTTCAAACACACTTTGCTGTGGCGTTTTAAAGAAAATTTACACAAACCTTTGTAGAAAGAGGATAGAATAAATGAACTTGTGCTGGGGGGGGATGAAATTGACTGATTCAGATATCCATAGTTTGGATCTTGGGTTGAAGCAGAATAAAATGTTCTATATAGATGCCCCCTGCAAGGTCGATCTCATTGCAAGCTAACATGCAGCAATCTTCAAAGGGAACCCTGCTCCCCGCTGCTGCTGCTTGTCCTTTTGTTGTAATCATGGTAGAAAGCGCTGATGTGCTTGGGCATGAGTGTCATAATATCCCACTTTCAGCACAAGTTCATTGTGCTGGAAGTGGAAATTTCCCCTAGAGCACAGTTGTGTTTTGATATCAACTTTCTGAGTCAAGTACTCAGGTTATGTCATATTGGTATGGAGGGAGGGGAAGGGAAGAGAATAGACAGTGAGCTAAAAATAATATATAAGTGAGACTGGAGGAGGAGGAGGACAATTATAGCAAATAATCAACATAAAAACATACTTTTTCTACTAGTTTGACCTTGCATTCTCATTCCAATTAAAGTTCCTTTGCATTTTTGTCAACATTTTTACTTGTTTATTTTTTATTTAAATTTGCAGATGGATGTAATTTCTAACAATGTGAGAATTCATTTTGAGGGAAGTGTTGAATAGAGAAATGGGTGGTGAGGTGGCTGGAAGAAAAACAGTCTAAGTACACGGAAATAAACTAGTCATTTGCACTGCCTTTGTCTCTTTACTGTGAGGATTACAAAGATGCTTCTTTCAGATGGACCACCAAAGGAACAAATTGAATATTCAATCTGTAAACATAAAATGATAATTAAAAATTGCAGATCACTAGTTTCTGTTTAGCTTCTGAAGCATACTCTACTCTTGATTTGAAAGTGAGGAAACTTTTTTTTTGATTCATTGGCAATAAATGTATAACATTTCAGGAGACTCTTGCTCAGTAAAGGATGGGGAAGCTTTTATTTACAGTTCTTTGACATAACTGTGTACTGGAAGATAATCTCACTTTTAGTATTAACCTAAACTCCCCCTTCCTCACAAACAGGGATTCGGAAAGAGCTGACCCATTACATTTTCTACCTGCGGTGGAACAGTAAATAGTGATTCCATCAATATGGGGGACGGGACGTCCTTATCCCGTCCCTGTCCCATCCTTCCCACACAATCCCACAGAGACTTTTAGATGTCGTCATCATTATCCCATTCTTAGTCCATTCTTATTGCACAATTCTAATAAGATTTTCAGAAAATGTTGCACTTATCCTGTCCTTCTCCTGTCCCTGGCATGCCCACATTGGTTTGTATTAACAGAAACTCTGATTAATACAATGACAAGTGCCACAGATGGGAGAAGGATGGGATAAGCATGGATGCAATAAGAATGGGAATGATCCCTTCTGCCCCAGATGATAATCTCCTAAATCAAGGTGTGTATTACCCAAAGCCAGGAAACTGATATTGGCAAAAGAGATAGAAAATTGCAAGCACTTCTTCCCATCCATATCACTAGGAAAGCAATAAAACAACAACATCAACAACAACAACAATAAAGAACCATTTCCCCTCTCCTCCATTTCATGATACTCGAAATATGCTTTTTTGGGTGGCTACATCAACAGGTACTAGAATATGTTTTCTGAAGAATATTAATACAGAGACATGTGTCTTCTGTGTCTTATCTTCAACTCACTGCTCAGAAGTGAAAAAATCTGAAAATCTGGGGCGGGGGGAGTCCCAGGAGTAAAAGGCTGCACATAAATAACCTACAGCACTGAGTAGGCAGATCCCATGAGGAGTTATTTAAGTTAGCCTGTGCAATTTGACCCTCATATGTGATGAAAATTGTAAATGCTGGGTGCTATTTGTCTTGTTTTTCAGTATTCTATACAAGATTTTAATACTGTATTGTCAAAGTGATGTTGAAAAAAAATTCTCTCATTTGAGAAAATGAAATATTATAACTCAAGACTCTAGACAGTCTTTGTGTTAGTAGTATTTAATGAAGAATTTTATTTCATTTCCCCCCTATCTCCAAAATTCATTAAAATGGATTAGTAAATTATTTCTATATAAATCTATGAACTGTTTTCACACTGTGATATGTACAAAAGAAGACAAGAATGTGGGTATTGTTGAATTGTGGCCTGCATCTGCATTGCAGAAAACAATCCAGGTTGACACCACTTTAACTGCCATGGCTCAGTTTTATGGAATTCTGGGAATTGAGCATAATTCTGTAATGGTGAGGGAACAAGAAATGATCATCCCTCCCTCTCTCTCCCCATTTTATGATAGGATTTTTAACAAAACTGGGCATTTTGCAAAAGAGCCCAATGTCGCAGTTTCTTCTTTCTGTGCATTCTGTTAGTAATTTGTTAATATGTATGCATTATGTAAGCAATTCAGTACTTTGGCAGGGTGTTTTATGTCTTATTTTGAGAGCTTAAGTGAGAATCAAGTGTTTTATAAGCCTTGCGTGAGCCCTTTGGAAGGCAGTAAATTTCCCTTCATGTAAAAGAAGTTTATTTTAAAATTATTCTATTACACGTTCTAGTTGTAATTAGAGATAGAATCACTGTTTGATTCAGAGTAGCTATCATGTCAAATTCACAATGTTCTGTAATTTGTGAAGTAAAACTGAAACTATCCTTCATCATGGACTGGTTTTGAATGCATATTTACCAAGCCCCCAAATTATAATTCTAATGAATAGACTAAAGAAATATTTCCTCCACCAAATGGTTGCGTCTACTCACCTTCTTTGGCCCACCATCTCTGCTTTCTCTTAAAAGAATTACTCCCAAATAGATATGGGTTTCTGATATGCTGTCTAGGTTGAACAACTGGGGCAAGAATAGACCTTTGCAGTATTTAAAGGACAATTTGCAATTTACAAGTGAGGCACAGCATGCAAGTTAATGTGCTAGTTCATCCTTAAGGTTGCCATACTCTCTACATGCGTACTGAGAACTAAGCCCATTCAATTCAATTGGACTTATTTTCTGTGAACAAACATTCATGCAATGGCAACACTTTTGAACATTTAAACAAGCAACCCTTTGGAGTAGGACATTTAGTGACATGGTATGTACAATCTGGAATGTTCACCAACTTGTCATCAGTGAGATGAGTCAGGTTTGAGGGTTGGACTAGAACTCTGAGAAATCAGAGCTCAAATCCTTGCTCAGCCATGGAAATCCAGTGGCCTTATATCCACTGACCTATAGCTTTGGATTATAAGAAGCAGTTCTGGGGATACAGGCACGTTCCTTGGAAAACTCCTTTTCTGGCAGACCTTTCAATTTCTTTTGATAAGCAGTCTTCAGGCACATCCATTTGGTCTAATTACTGACCTGCTTGAGATTCAGTTTTTTTTATTCGTTATAATTATTAAATATTAATCTCTCTCTCTCTCTCTATCTCTCTCTGTGTGTGTGTGTGTGTGTGTGTGTTTGTGTGTGTGTGTGAGTGTGTGTAGACAGCATGGTATAGTGGTTTGAGCATTGGACTATGAATCTGGAGACCAGGATTCCAGCCATGGAAACCCAGAGGAAGGCAAAGGGAAAACCCCCTCTATACAAATTTGTCAAGAACACCCTATGATAGGTTCACCTTAAGGTCCCATGTCAGAAATGACTTGAAGGTACACAAGAACATATATATATATATATATATATATATATATATATATATATAGAGAGAGAGAGAGAGAGAGAGAGAGAGAGAGTGTTACAATACACTCCAAGTGCAGATTAACTGATGAGTTAATTCTCTGTTCTTGCAGATTTCATTGTGCTTTACATCCATTTTTATATTATTAATTGTAATTAATTTAATGTGAACAGTACTTTTGGTTGCTTTACATAAGGTTTCTTGGTTGATAGGTAGACAATGCATTTAATGAAAGTTCTTCCACCATCTTATGATGGTGTTGGTTTTAATTATAAAACCAAACTGATGTTTCCATGTATTTATTATCCCTTGTGTATGTTTCCAGGAGAACTCTAATACATGGTTGCCTGAGACCCTTTAACACAACAGTTATAGTAATTATTCTGCTTGCATTGTCATGGTAGCAGCCCATGGTATCCTGGTTTTTTTAGCTCGGTGAGGCACTAGAGTTCTTTGGCTGAGAAATCTGGGCCCCACCTGATAAACTGTGAACTCCTTGATTCCAGAGGCTGGAACCATGGCTGTTAAACAGGTACATAATTCTATAATTATGTGATGTGGAAGGACCCTGGGACTATTTGCAAATGAATTGATTATTGCAAAGACCCCTGTAGAATCCATTCATATGCATGGCTTCTTGTAAACAGATTACAATATGTTGAGAATACTTGCAAAGTGGGCATTTGGAGGATAGCAGTGTGATCTCCTGACTCCTTCCTCTGAAGAAACATTGCTGCTCTGAGCTTCCAGTCACTTAGAGGTGTGAGTCATCTTGATATTCATATTATTATCTGAGTATAATTCAGTCTGAAGCCAGTGAGGGTTCATCTAATGTGTTAGCAACAGATCCCTTGCAATGAAAAACCACTTTCCTCTCTTTTTAATATGGAAAAAGTATATTCTCATTAAAAAGTTATAACCCCAAGCATAATCTCATTATCAGGCCTATATCAGTCATGTTACTGATGCTTAACAGAAGGGAAAGAAGATAATCTCATGGAAGTAACTGCTGAACTAATGAAATAATCTCTGTAACATATGATACATTTTACAAATCAAGATCACAGGTCAGGCTAAGGGGACAAAAAAGCCAAGTCAGACTGAACCATTATCAATATGAAATGCAGGATCATAATTGAAATCCCATCCAAAAGGTCAGGCAGTATCTTTAAGGGGCTGGAAGATTTTAAACTGTGATATAGAAAGGGGAGATGAGTTGCTAGTAAACAATACTAGAGATAAACAAGATGTTTTTGAAAAAGACAAGAAATGCATGCAAGCTTGCCACCTTCTCAGCTGCTCCTATAGCTATAACGTTTATAAAAACATAGTCTGAAAAAGTAGCTGAGTCTTTGCTATGTGAGAAGCCTCACTGGATAAATGCTGATAACCTCCTTGCATGTTTAAGGTAGAGAAGCAGCGTCTAGCGTAAAGGCTGGCAACCTCACATACAGGAGGAAAGCTCTGGTTTCAAAAAATCACTGGAAAGTCCCGTATTAAGGCAAGACTGAGGGGCAATTCAGACTACCTTTTGTACCAAATTGTAACCTGGATTAAAAGTCGGAAGTTTCCATTGGCACCGGTTTAAACACATCAGAATTAGGGTTTTATACAACCGAACCAGGGCCAATCCCCCTTAGAACAGTTTTTCCAAAAGTGGATTATTTTCCATGTCTTTTAGGAAAACCAATTTCTTCCCTGCTGCTGGCAAATGTGAACTTGGCCCCGGTCATGATTGGGTCAAGTTCAGGGGAGGGATTTAGGTCAGAGGGAGGGAAGAAGGCGGAACATGCCTCCCCTTTTGCAGGCAGCTATCTCTCTCTTTTTTTTGTAATTTTATTTTTGACAGATTATGCGAATGCTTGTTCTACAGGTTGATACATATTGATAGAAGGTGCCTGCTTGTGCTACATTTCCCTTTTGTTTGCTTGCTGCCGGTACGGCACCTCACTTTGCAAGAGGCATTTTTTAAAATTATTTTTTGTGGGTAATATGCGAATGCTACAGTGTGAATGTTACAAATGTTTCCCTTTCAATTTGGCAAATTGATACAATGTGTGAATGCTTGTGCTACATGTGTATATGTAAGGAGAGGTGGCATTCTGGGGGTGGCAATCAGAGGGAAAGCAGATGCACAGATGGCATTCAGGTGGCCTTCCCTACATGTGACATTTGTTATTGTTATTATTATCATTATTGTGACAGATTATGCGAATGCTTTGGGCTGGAAGGGAAGGGAAGGGAAGAGGTTCCAAAGAGGAGGAAATGCTGGGCTGGAAGCAAAGGGGAAGCTAGAGGTTGGCCTTCAGAGAGAAGGCTGTGGAAACCCATGACTTTGGGGGAGTCACAGTCTCTCGGCCTCAGGGCAAAGGCAATGGCAAATCTCCTCAGAACCAATCTTGCCAAGAAAACCTCAAGATAGGGTTGTTTTAGGGTAATACACACAACACACACACACACACACGTGGAGGTTTTTAAATTTGACTAGTTGACAATATGTGCACACTGCTGCCAGGTTTTTTGTTTGTTTGTTTGTTTTTTGTTGTTTTTTTTAAAGGAGGGGGAAGCACCCATTCGGTTGGCCAATGGCTGTAGGATATGTCACCTTTGACAAAAGAGGAAGTGAATTTGATTGACAACAAAGGAGGCTCATTTTAAAGTGGTACTGCAAATGTGAACTTCAGAGGGGCAAATTGCCCCGATCAAGGTAGTGGGTAGTGGGCACTTGTAACTGGGCTGATTTGCTATGGGGGCAACCGGATCTACCCAGTTCTATCCAGTGCAAATGGGCTAGTGAGAATGGGGCCTGAGTGTTTGCTTTCAGAGCAAAAGATCTAGGAAATTATTAGAAAGTGCTGGGGATTGCCAACTCCCCACACCCTTCTGCCAGCCAATTGTGACATGAAGGATTCTACCTTTGTAGTTTGCAGTTGGCAGAGGAAGCTGCTAGAAAATCAGAGCAGGAGGTAAAATGGCAGTACCCTGTCTAGGGAAGACTTTGGTCCCTCTGCATTGCAGAAATAACGCAACTTGACACTGCTTTAGCTGCCATGGCTTAATGCTATGGTATTCTGGGATTTGTAGTTTTGTGAAATATTTGGCCTTCCCTGTCCGAGAACTCTGGTGCCACAAGAAGCTACAAATCCCAAGATTTCACAAGATGGAGCCAGGACAGTTAAAGCAGTGTCAAAATGCATTATTTTTGCAGTGCAGATGAAGCTTTTGAAAAAGTTACTTTTGGGGAGAGAGAGCTCTCTCAGAATGCCCAGACAGCCTAGCCATAGATTCAGGGGGATTTAATTCCAAAAAATAATTTCCCCAAGTCCTAGTCCAGAGGTGAGTGGTGCCGTTTATGTAGCAATTGAAATATCAGCATTGTCTGAAGGCATCAGCCAGCTGGGGTAAATAGCAAGGTTTGATAAAGTACAGAACATCTTTCAGTTGGGCAATGGGCAGAGTAAACCCAAACAAATGAATAAAGCCTAAACTGTCATGTGAATAAAAAATAAATAGGCCAACAAGCTAACAATTATCTGTATCTGGCTTTACTCTTCCTAAAAGGCAACTGAGAGCCCGGTCATATATGTTACATGTTTTTAGAAATGGAGCAAATTGTGAAAGATGGCCCAGGACAGACTGCCAGTTTGCAGTGGCCTAGGGCCAGTTCCAGGGTTCTGGAGCATGCAGCATTTGCACACGCCGGAACCCTATCACATCTTTACACAGTACCGTATTAGCATCTCTGTGGCGCCGCGTCCGTACCTCCAGGCGCAGCGCTTCCGTCATGGACATGTCACAGTGCGCCAATGGTGCACTGATGATGGTGTCTGCGTGTGCCAAGAAGAACCTGTTTTTTTCGAGTTCCTTTTGATCCAGAGGGACGCCATGTGGTTTGGCTGCTGCGGCATCCATCAGGAGGAAAACTGGGCTCCTCCAGCCTGCCTGTTTGGGGTGGTCTGATGTTTCTGTGTTATTAGCACTTGATTTTCCTCCCTTCAGTATTTTCGTTTAAGTATTGTTTATTTTATGATTGGAAAGTACAAAGACAGGCTTAATTTGTAGGTATGATCTGTTTTTTGTTTTGCTGTTTGTTTGTGGTTTTTTTTTAAAAACCCTCCCATTGTTTAAGTGGACATGGATTAATCATAGATAATATATTCCCCTTAATTTCATGTTTGATCCATGATAAAACAGAACTATGGAGCAGTGCACTGAGCACATATCTGCAGTGTCATATGACTCCTCTCAGTCTTTTACTGATAGACATAGAAGTTGTGCCATCTCTTCTATCTCTGTAGATTTGTCAGAGCTTTGAAAAGTTTTTATCTACAGCTCCAAAAATCCCCACCCTCAGCTACATGGCTGTGCTCACAGGGAGTTGCTGGGAGCCAAATAAGTAACTTTTCCAACATCATCTCTCATAATGTTCATTACTGCAGAAGTTCCTCTCTTGAAAAGGAGGGGCTGGAAGAATCCACAAAACCCTAAGAGGGCCAAAATGTTCAGTCTTACTGTATCCATTTTGCTGTGGATGAATAATAGAGTATTTGAACAGAGTATGAATAGAACTGAATAGAGCAGTTGAAGAAATCTATTTTCATCTACATGAACAGAAAAGACAGATGTGGAATTGATACGATGCTAAAAGCATTTTATTGAATGAATAATAATTCACTCACAAGCTATATGATCCAAGGTACATTTTTTAAATGTTGCTTGCTATCTTTTAGAATTGACTGCATGCTGCATCAGCGCAGAAGCCCAGTGAATGATGCTGTACATGAGCAGCAACCATCACTGATGAAACAATATAAAACAAAAGGCACCCCCTTTGACTAATGCATAGAATGCCTTAGTCATCAATGAGAGAAATGGAGCTGTAATGCTGTTTGCAAGAGAAATTTGAAATAGTGCAAGGGTGCAGTATTTATTAGCCTGTCAAATAATTGCAATGACTTTAACAGATTGGGAAATGTTTTCCAGCCTCATTGCAGGGATAAGGGAGATTGTTTTATCAGCATAACTGATTCAGTGTACAGTAAGCTTGTCCTTGCAGTTTGAGAGGGTTTGATAGAACTGATGGTGCAGGGGGAGAGGTATTAGTGCTGCTTAAAAACTCCTTCACTCATCCTCCTGAAGTTTAATCTCTTGGATCATTGGAAGCATGAAAAGCTCAAAAGTATTTCCTAATGAAGATAATGGTTACTGGGCTTTGTTGTCTTAAACAAGGAAGAGTGTCTCAACACATCAAAACACCCCACTGAGAAAACTACCAACCCATTTCAGGATTTTTAGGGGGTGGGAAATGTATGCAACAAGTTTTTTTTTTTTTGGTACAAAAACAACATTGTGCAAAATACACAATTTCCTACATAAAAACACTGCAGGAGATTCTCACCCCCTGCCCCATGTCCTGAAGTTTAAAAAAGCTTCATAATCTGAAAAAAATCATCTTGAAAGTATTCATGCTTGTGTGAGAGAAAGAAATAAGGAGAAATTTACCTCCCTATTGATAACAGTAGTGATGTAAAGGACAGGTGCATCTAATTTTATTCCTACAGCTGGACATCTACATGAAACATCTGGTAGAGGTCATCCAGAGTTTTGGGGTGCAATGTCACCAGCATGAGGATGACATCCAACTCTAACTCTCCTTCCCATCTGATTCCAAAAAAGCTGTCTCTATACTGAACTGGTGTCTGCTGTCAGTAGTTGACTGGTTGAGGACAAACAAAGTGAAGCTTCATCCAGACAAGACAGAGGTGCTCCTGGTCAGTTGTAAGACAGATCAGGGAATAGGGATTCAGCCTGTGTTGGATGGGTTATCTCTCTCTCTCTCTCTCTCTCTCTCTCTCTCTCTCTGGCTTTTCTTCACGAGCAAAGATTCAGGAAGGACTCATCCCGCATTTACTACAACCGCGTTGATGACTAAAAAGGCCAATCCAAGATAAACAAGTTGGGTTGCAGAAAGCACAGCAGAAATCTCCTTGGGTGATGTTTCCAGATTGTGGTTCTTTCTGCATTGTTATTTCTCTTTGCGACTGGTTCGGCATGAGTTTTCAAAAAAGGCTGCAGCACTGTGGATAGTGCATCTCCATGTCTCCCGATGCGAGGCCAGGGCGGATCATTGTTGGTGATCAATTTGGCCAATGTTATTTCAGGAAGTCCTTGTATCTCTTCTTTGGGGCGCCCCTCTTACGCTGACCCATAGTGAGTTCACCATAGAATACTATTTTTGGGAGGCGATGGTCATTCATCCTGGAAAGACACAGCTGGATGGGTTATACTCCCACCTGAAATCTCAGACTCACAGCTTAGGTGTGCTCCTGGACTCTACTCTGAGCCTGGATGCTCAGGTTTCAGGAGTGGCCAAGAGTGCATTTGCACAGCTAAAATTTGTGTGCTAGCTGCGCCCATTCCTTTAGACATCATATCTGGCTACAGTGACACATGCCTTGATTACATCTACAGTAATGCACTCTATGTGGGCTGCCTTCAGAAACTTCAGCAGGTTCAAAACACTGTAGCCATTTACAGGGAGCATGTAACTCATATGTTAAAATAACTTCACTGCCTACCAGTTTGTTTTGGGCCAGAATTCAAAGTGCTGATCATGACCTATAAACCCCTACATAGATTAGGTCCAGACTGTTTGAGAGACTGTGGCCCGTTACAGATGGGCATAAAAGTACGGACTGGGTCCGTATTAGGGTTAGAAAGGAGCGTCACTTCTTGACACCCCTAACCCTAGTACGGACCCAGTCTGTACAAAATGGCGGCGCCCGTTCCACACGGGGGCCGCCATTACGACGTCACCATCGTGCCGCCTCCAAACGGGGCAGCACGGTTGTGACTTAGTGGGCCGTGCGAGGGCGCCTAGGGCACCCTTTCTGCAGCCCCAGAAGGAGCTCCGTTTCCCAGCTCCTTCCAGCTTTGCGTCGCTGGACACAGCTTTTACATGGCTGCGCCAGTGACGCAAAGGAGAAAGGGGCCAAGCGGCCCCTTTCTCCTCCTCCCCACCGCCATCGGGTGTCCTCGGGGCTTGAAGCCCCAAGGACACTCTTTCCAGGCTGCGGGGAAGCAGCCTTTTGCAGTTTCCCTGCGGCCTGGAAAGTGGCAGATCGGGGCCTCGGAGGCTGCCGTTGTGGCAGCTGAGGCCCCAATCTGGCAGGGAAAGGGCCGTTTACAGGTCCCACCACTATCGCAGGCTTGCTTGGTGAGGACACAAGAGAGAGCCTTGGTGGCTGCTCCTATCCTCTGGAATGCCCTCTTTCGGGAGCCTAGACTGGCCCCCTCCCTGCTGGCCTTTCACCAGCAAGTAAAAGCATTTTATGGAGGCAGGCATTTGGTATATAATACATAGCAGGATGGTTTTTATGGAGCAGGTGGGTTTTTAGTTTGTTTTTAACTTTTGTATATTTTAATATGATTTTATATTGGATGTAGATGTTTTAAATTGTTTTGAATATTATAGAGATTTTAAATGATTTGGGTGTGAGCCACCATGGGTCCCTCAGGGGAGAAATATTTCTGGCACTGAATTTGTGATTGTACAAACAGAAAGTGTGGCTTTCTATGCAAATTAACCACCTGTGAATATTGTGCAGAATAAAACTCCAATTACAACATACACTATGCAGGAAACAATATTTCCATGCAAAAGTAGCTGTTTTCTATTCAAAGCAACCATGTACAAATTATGTGCATCAGAAGACCAGATCTGTGAAGAGTCTCATCAGTCCAGCATTCTTCTTGCCATGGTTTTTCAACATTCAAAATATATATATTTTTGACCATTAAAAAAAAATCAAATATTCAACCAAGATACTGTTACTGGGGAAATTACTTCCTCTTCCTACCTACTAGGAGAAGTATAGCTCTCTAGTTATACTTAGGAGGAACAGAGAAGCCAAAGAGGGATTGCAGAGTTTTCTATTGTCCCTGCCAATAGAAGACCCAGCCAGTGGTGACTGATCTCTCTAAACTTAGGAATCAGCTCTAGGTTTGAAAGAAGCTATCCAAAGTGATGAACCAATTTTGAGCTTAGGTATCATCACTTTGGACAGCTCCTTTAAAGGAAGTTGATTAAAATAAAGATTAGATTCATCACGCTGGCCTAAATACCCCAAAGGCACTGGACCCTGCCTTATCTTGGAAGCTAAGCAAGGACAGCCCTGGTTAATACTTGGACAGGAAACCATTGAAGAATACCAGGTGCTATAGACTATGGCCCGGTACAGACCACTGTTTTCCTGGAGCTATTTCGAGCATGTTCGCATTCAGGCAGTGTGTGCACTGATGTCATGTCTTGTGCTCTGCATCCAAATTGCACGGTGGACAAGAGACGTCACCACGCCACTTCAGGGCACTAATGGCGCCTTGGCAGTGGTGCAGAAAGGAGCTGCGTTTCTCAGCTCCTTTTTTGGAGTGGATTATTGCCGCACCCATGTGGTTGTGGTGGCAATAATCTGGAGGAGAAAGGTGCGGTCTCTGGCCTTCTCATTTGTACAGCCCCTCTGTTTCAGAGGAAGGAACTAGCAAAACCAGTATTCCTTGCTTAAGAAAAGATTATGAAATTCATGAGGTCATCATAAGTTGACGGGTGACTTAAAGGCAATACACTTACACAGATTCACCACCCCAATGACATGAAACTGATTCCAGTTCTACAAGTCTTGCCTCCACTATAGCATTGACCAGCAAATGTCACCTAACTGATGGAGTTAAACCCTAGAAAGAAACAATGAAGGCAGCTGTCACTGCTTTCAGAATATATATATTTCCTTCTTCTACTGTTTAATGCTTTCTTTAAAAGCCTGCAAAATGGAACTGGGGTGGCAAAGGAATGCCCTTTAAGATCACATTTTACAGGAAAAAAAGTAATCAGCAGAAGGAAGTGCTACTGCTGGAATTTATGCTAATAGCCCTGGCATCAGGAAACCATCCCTGGGCAATCAAGCCAACAAACTTCAATGCATCTGAGAATACGTGGTGAACACTGGAAAGGAATCACCTTCCAGTGACCTGACACAAGAGATAAAGTCAGCAACAGAGAGGTATGAGATGGTAGTAAGGAAAGTGACAAGTATAATTAAAATGCTGCCTTTCTGGAGAGTGAAGCTGCTTTTTGTTCACCTTTGTGATCCTTTTGTTACTGCTGTTATAGCACTGTATCTACTATGTTATGGCAAAGCATTTAAAAAGAAACCTTGAGTCTCTAATTGAAAAAAAAATAACCCAGATTTGACTGTTAGATAAAAGAAAAATGGGAAGCTTAAAATATGTTTCTATGTCAAACAATGTAAAATATGAACTTTACAACTTTGGATATCACTGGAAAAGCATAATAGGTCATATGCCTGTTGCTATAATGGAGACTTTGGGTTTAACTATTTAAACTGAACATGCAGCCCATATTTTTGTGGCAGCCAAGAAAAGAATCACAGTAAGAATAAATGGCTCAAAATAGGCTTTGTGTCTTCTAAGTATATTGCACAGAGATTTCATTTCTCTGCAGTGTCAAATGCTTAATCTACTGCACAGTATTATTCTGCTTTGTTTGACATTGACAAAGGAGACCATAAATCCAAAACCAAGCATGAAACACATCAAGAAATCAGCAAATGTAAATTTTAAGCTCAAACTAACAAGAAAGTAAAATGCTAAGACTCTCTGTGGAAAACAGCAAGGAGGAATCAGGCAAGCTTAATCATTCCAACACAATAGCACACTTATGTTATCCAGTCTGGATGTAAACAGGAGCCAGAGCTAGGAGAATTACTTTCTGGACAGGAATTCCCATTATCCCCCAGGCAGCATGACTGCTGAATTTAAAGGAGTTATGCAAGGATCTGAACTTATTTGGAGTATAGGATTCATCCTTTTGGATAGTTTCTATAAAGTTTAGACTACAACCTGGAATGAATTTATCACTTCACTAACAAGAGAGCCACTAGCAGCTGTTTCTGGTCCTTCCTTTGATGATCATGCATCCCATGTCTAGGGGCGCATCTACACTGTACAAATAATGCAGTTTGACACCAATTGAAGTGCTATAGCTCCCTTCTATAGAATCCTGAGATTTGTAGTTTTACAAGGGCTTTAATCTTCTCTGAAAGAGCATGCTAGTGCCTGACCAAACTATAAATCCTAGGATTATGTAGAATGGAGCCATGGCGGTTAAAGTGGTGTCAAGCTGCATTATTTCTACAGTGTAGATGCACCCTATGTTTCAGCATTCAGGGAATCCTGTGCATAAACAGACTAACGCACATAGGTTTTACCAATTCATCTGTCAGTAGTGCAACAAATTCTGTTTTTTAAAAAGTGGGGTTTATGTAATATATGCATTTTAGAAGTAGGATAAATGTTTCAGTATAAAACTTTGTGGGGTTCCGTGGGGAAAAAATTATGTTAGCATAATTTATTTCTGCATAATTATGTTAGCATAATTTATATTCTCTCTGGCTTTGCTTCGCGAACGAAGATTCAGGAAGGATGCATCCCGCGCTTTGTACAAGCATGTTGGTGACTAAAAAGGCCAATTCGGGATAAACAGGTCCAGTTGCAGAAAGCACAACAGAAAGTCTCCTTGGGTGATGTTTCCAGGTTGCGGTACTTTCTGCGTTGTCGTTTCTCTTTGAGGCTCGTTCGGCGTGAGCTTTCGAAGAAGGCTGCAGCATCATGGATAGTGCGTCTCCATGCCTCCCGATAAAGGCCAGGGAGGACCATTGTTGGTGAACTATCTGGCCAAGCCTGAGATGTTGTTTCAGGGAGTCCTTGGTATCTCTTCTTTGGGGCGCCCCTCTTACACTGACCCGTGGCGAGTTCACTGTAGAATACTATTTTGGGAATTACAGAAATGTGCTTCCATCATTGGTTGCTTGCATTTTAAAAAAAAGGTTGTTGTTGTGTGTCTTCCCATTGTTTCTGTCATATGGCAACCCTAATAGGGTTTTCTTGGCAAGATTTGTTCACAAGAGGTTTGCCATTGCCTTTCCCATGAGGCTGAGATCATGTGGCTTGCCCAACATCAGCCATGTATTTCATGGATGAGTTGGGAATCGAACGCTGGTCTCCAGATTCACAGTCCAACACCCAAACTCATATGTCATGCTGGTACAGTGGTAAAATGTGCACATTCCAGGAAAAAAAAATGCACCCAAACCAATCTCCTGACTTCTGTACAGCACTCCACCCCAAAAACACAGATTCAATGTGAAATGAGACTGCTGATTGAACAATGAGAACTGAATGATAAGAGGATTGACAGATCTTCCCATCCCTACTGTAAAATCTGCTAATCTGTAAAGAGGTGGAACGAGTCACGTATTGTCTGGAGAAGGACCATATGGTTAATCCTCACAGTCTCATTGTGCAATTTTAAAGAATGTCATATTGAACATGTTTCAGGAAACTTCTTTTCCACAACTAACAATATGCACATATGAAAAGAAATAACCAGGTCAGGTAATTCTTGCATAAATCAACAAAAACATTTTGAATCTTGAAGAGACCATTAGAAAGCTTTTTCCAAATTGTACTCAGGGATTACCTTTCTTTCAGCAGCCTCAAATTTTCTTATGATTTTCATTTTGGTGCCCAAATGGATACATCTGTGCTTTTGTAACATGTTGCAGGTAGCTGGTGAGGCAGCTTCTTTCTCTTTTTCTCTCTATTTTTCTATTCACACATTCTCAGTAGGGGATTCTTCGGACAACTTTTCTGTTGTACGTAGGCAGACCTGCCTACAGTAAGATAACATAGACCTTCTCCAGACGGGCCTTGTAGCATGTATTCTGTACGTAAAAATGGTAGTGCCCTGTACACATGGTGGCCAATTGCGGTGCAGGAAGGAGCTCCGAAACAGAGCTTCTTCCTGGATGGCGCCTCATTCCCGCGGCAGCTAGATTGCCATGGGAATGGTGCCAAGGGGAAAGGGGCCAGGTGGCCCCTTTTTCCCCTGGCTGCAGCTCCCGAGGTGTCCTGGGGCATGAAGCCCCAAGGACACCCCTTTTCGGGACCAGGCAGAAGCGGCATTTTGCTGCTTCTCCCTGGCCCAAAAAGTACCATATTGGGACCTTTGGGCTGCTGCTGTGGCTCCCCTGGCCCCAATACATGGTGCAAAGGGGTGGCTGCAGGCCTCCCCAAAGGGGCAGTCTGTATCCCACCATAGACATTGTTTTATGACATTGTTTACTGTGGACACACTGCTGCAATCCAGGACTAGAGGTCTGTGTTTCTCCAGCTGTCCTTCACCATACTATACTACCAATACTGCTAAAATACTCCAGCTCGACAGAGAACAAAGAAGAAAGTGCAGATATAAAAAGACTTTACAAGAAGGACCCCCCCCCCAGGTGGCTTTGTTAATTGAGGTATGCCTATATAATAAAATTAGTTTATTTTTTAAACAAACAAACTCTTACTAACACACTAAATCACTCAGGATTGTTAGAGATGTGTTTTGGCTGCCATTACAGTAAAAGCTTCTTTTGACTTTGAAAAGGTGAGTGTCAAAATACATTGGACACATATTTAGGGATGGGGAAAATCTGCCAATTTTGCTGTATTTCATGTTCAATTTTTAAAAAAATGATACTACTTTCCACCTGGAATATGAAAAAACATACATATTTACTCTGGACAGAGTACTTTCATGTTACACAATGGAGATTATCACATGGGGGATGGGACCTCATTGTCTCATCCCTGTCCCATTCTTCCTGTGCAATTGCTGAAAAGGCTTTCAGAAAATGTTACACTTATCCAGACATCATCCCATCCAGAAAATACAAGTGACAGCAATCACATGAAAGACTTTCATATGACGTCGCAGTGACCCCATCATTCTTCCCATCACTGAAATGGCATTGTCTGGCATTTTGCATTAATGAGAGTTCGCGTTAACGTAATGCCACTTCAATGACAGGATAATGACAGGATCAGTGCTACATTATGAAGGCTTTTGCGTGATTCCTGTCATGGACATGATAAGGACAGGAAAGCAATCCCATCCCTGTCTTGTCTGTGTGTGTGATAATCTCCAATGTCCATATCCAGTGACTCTTGAGTCAGTATCAGTCCAGTGAAGAAAATACATGTATGGAGCTATCCTACCTGAAGATCCAAAGAGCTTTAATGTTGGATATTCTAACATACTGAAAGTCCTGCTGGGTGCATGCCTTTTACCTCACATGCTTTTCTGGAACAATGGGTTTTGTTTTCCTCTCATTGAAAGGTTTTGTGACCTGGGAGAATCTCTCACAGTCTGCCCATGACACAGTCACAATCTGCCCTCCCTTTTGTTATGTGCCTTGAACCCCAACTTATGCAACCCTACCCTGGGGTTTTCTTGATGAGATTTATTCAGAAGAGGATTGTCATTACTGAGAGAGTGTAACTTGCCTAAGATCACCCATGGCTGAGTTGGGATTTGAACCCTGGTCTCCTGGAGCTCTGGTCCAACACCCAAACCCCTATGTCATGTTGACTCTCAATCTAGGATAAAGGACATGACTCATATCCTCCAATGGTCATGCTGACTTGAAAATTGTGGGAAATATAATAAAAAGAATATAACTTTCCTAAGATTTGCTAACTCATCAGAAATACTGACTGGCCTGGTGTTGAATCTTGATTCAACAATGGCAATGAAGAGAATTTTCTATAATACTTGAGACAGCAGTTTATCTTAGCTATCCCATGACAGGTGGTGAAGCCTACATAGCTCAGCCATACAACAGAAAAAAACAGTCAGGCAGTTTGGGAGGAATAGATAAGAAGCTGGCACTGTTGTTGTCATGCATCTTCTTATTGAAGCAGCTGCCTCACTCTACCTACAGTAAAGTTGGCCATAATCCTTTTCCCTGTTAGCATGTGTATCATCTGAGGTGTGGTCAGTAGGACTTACCTTCTATGCTGATTTTGCAACAAGTTCAGAAAGTCACAACATAAATTCAGCTGAAACTATTCCTTTTTGTGTGTCTTTCTCAGGCTTTGTGTTAGACTTTTGGCTAAGGATACACTTTTTTATTTTGGTTTGTGTTTTGCTGGTAGTATCATTTGTCCTATTCGGGCAAAAGGAAATGGTGGACATGTGAGGAGGGAAACATGCCAGCCTCTACAATTGAATGATGACTTTCTGAAGGAGGCTGTTCATCCAATTTTGAAAACAGATTTCCAGTACTCAGATCATATGGAGAGTCCCAACAGATAGAAGCAGTTATACTCTTTGAAAGCATTGCTTTTCTCCTGTGTGAAAGTGGATGTGAAGCTAATGCAGTCCCATACTGTGTCTGTTTACAGTAGGAGTAGGGAACTTCATAGGGGCCAGAGGGTATTTTTTTTCTTCCTGCATTTCCCTGGCAGACTGCGTTGGTGCATTTTTATGGAATTGTCATCACTTCCAGCTGCCATTTTGGATACTGTAATTCAGGGACATCTTTCTCTCATTTCTGGTGTTTTTGGGAGGTTTGGGAGAGGTAGGAGTATCATATTTTCAGAAGAAGCACTTGTAGACATTTTTTGGAAGAGTTTGGACAATTTGAAGGCAAAACAATTACCAGAAAACCCACTGCCCCAAATTCAATGTTTGGGGGGCAGGGTCTGGGGGCAGGTCCACTCTTAGGGATTTCTAGGGCCACATGTGACCCACAAGTTGCATTTTGCCCATCTCTGGTTTACAGTATACTGGAACCTAATGGTTGAATGAGATCATGAGAATAGGTTTTAAGATACCCTTGATACTTTGAAGATATAAACAGGACCAAACCTTTCATAAAAATTTGTGGAAGATAGCAATGAAAATAACAATGATATCCACAACCACGATAATAGGCAGCTTAGTCAGAATCTAAGGAAGCTATTGTGCCACATGATGGTAACTCAAAAATGAGGTTGTACAATTTTCCTTGGTATCTTGGGAAGGTTAAGAATTAGAAGGTTATGCCTGTGATCAATACTGAGCCCAGCAGTTAATAACCAGGATGTTTTTGCTTGATATGCTTTCACATGCTAATGGAAAAAGAGTTTGTTTGTGTGTTTTTTCAGCTACACTCATTTTAGTAATTGAGTACCTTCCATATTCACTCCCCACTTTTCCAAAATGTTTCATTCGTGATGTTTTCTTTCCACTTACCCATGTTTTATTAATACATCTTTCAGAGTCATTTATCCTCTTGAATAGCTAGCTATACTTTCCTTTCTAGTTAACCCTCCTCCCCTGTAAGTTTCTAATTGTTACACATCCATCACCTAGAAAATTCTAATTTCCCTATTGTTCACAAATGTTTCCAGGCTGCTGACATGCTGGTTCATTGAAGAAAAACCTTTTAGAGAAAGGTCATAAGAAACAATTCCTCCAGTCCCAACCAGAACACAAAAATTCCATTTCTGCCAAATAGAAGATTGCCAAGAGCTGGAAATTATTAGGGACAACTGACATTTAGTAACTGCTTAATATGGAATCCATTGTAGGTTGGACAAAGCATATAATTTCTAATTAGTTTAGGAGTGAAAAAAATCTGGGACTAATAACACACAGTACATATTATCTGAATTGTGTTTGTACATGCCTTCAAGTTGCCTGCTGATTTCTGGCAACTTCATGTATTTCACAAGGTTTTCTAAATGCAATGAATACTTAGGGGTGTTTTTGCAAGTTTCTGCCTTTGAAATATAGCCTACGGTACCTCGTATTCATTGTCAGTTTCACATGCAGGTAGTAACCAGGACTGACTCTGCTTAGCTTCCAAGATCAGAAGAGATCTGGTGCCAATGGGATATTTAGGCCCTATAATTATGAAAAACTGATGCATACAAATCACATAGCATATAAATTATATTGATGAAATAATACCTCACAGTTCATAGGCACCACATAATTTTTGAACCTTCTCTCTTGAACACATCACTAGGCTTTTCTGTTTATGCCCCCATCAGTTAAACTGATTGACTGAAATCATACTGCATAAATGATATGCACAAGTAGGTGAGACAAACTGCAAGCTCAGCTGCTTGACTAATAAATAGCCAGCTCTAGAAAATGAGCCACAAGCTTCTTCTTTTTGTTATCATTACTTTAAAAATTACTTTTATACAGGCCTCAGGCAGTATTATTTAAAAGGATAATAACATCATTGACTAAAGCTGAGATTCTGTCCTGTGGTGGATGGCTAGCTCAACAAATGGCCTAAAATAAGACTTACTAGATTTAAGGAAATGGGGCAGTCTCCAGCATTAATTCAAATAATGTGACTTCACTAGGTTGTAAATGAAGGCTTAAGTCATCTTCAGATCCTGTTTGGGCAAACAAAAATGGCTATTATCTGTTAAATCAACTAGTCCTATTTTATGGATTCCTAAGGAAGATATAGATCTCAAATAATTTGCTGTTTATTAGGCAGACATATTGCTTTATTGCTTCTTTGTCATGAATTAGCTTACAGAAAGAGAAACTGCAACCTTCCTTCTCTGGCTTGGAAAAGAATTTACACACCACTTCAGATTCTGAATGATTTCTTGATAATACAAGTGTTCTCTGTGTTGAGTATTATTGCCTTTTATACAGTGTTGTTTTATGGCAGACTATTTCATGCCAATACTACTGTGATTTTTAAAAAATCCTACATCACAGTTATGAATGTGCAACCTGGAGTTATTCACTTGTGACTGTTACATATTCATGGTCCCCACATTGCCCCTAGTTTAGGGGCTACATAGAGATCATGAACGACCCCCAATCTTCACTTTCCTGGGAACTCCACTTACCTGTCACTTAGGACAGGTAAGTGGGAATGGATGCCATTCCTACCCATCCATTTAATGCAAAAAATATACAGCACAAGGGCCAAAACAGCATCACACCAACTACATGTTGTGGCCCCGATTCAGCATGGCGTTTGTAATTCTAAAATATTTGGATTATTGTTATTTCGATGATGATGATGATGATGATGATACATGTTACTTTTAAAACAAAGCTGTCAGTTACAAATTTGTTTTGTTTTGTTTTCATTTTTTCACAGTGAGGAAGAATGTATTGGGGCTCCCTATGTAAGAAGGAGAAATATACACCATCCTTCCTCACCTTCAAGTTTATCAATAACTAGGGTTGCCATATAGATTGTAAGGACCATATAACTCCTTTGTTTTAGTGGATACAGTTTCCATGCATCATCATCATCATCGTTTATTATTATTATTATTTCTTACCTGCCTCTCCCCCTGGGTCAAGGCAGTGAACAAGAACAATTAACAAAATACACAACATCAGTGAAAACACATACACACCTACATCAGTTTAAAAGAACAAATAACACATATGCCTATTAAAACTATCCACATTAAAAAAATCATTTAAAATTCATGGTATTGTTTAAAATCTGTGTTTAAAAAGCAATGTTAAATTGGATTGTATTATGTTTTTGTGCCATACATTGTTTTAGCTAATCTGTTGTAATTTATTGTAAACTGGTTTAGGTCCATTTTGGGAGGAAAATGGAATATAAAACAAATAAACAAATACATTCAGATGCCTGGGTTTTATCACGTTTAAAGGCATAACATCCAGTGCTTTTTTTGCCCACCATCTGGCCTAGATTTCAAGCTTTCATTCAGAAAAATAGTAAGTTTTTATCCCTTGTGGGTGTAGTCAGACAAAAAGTGCAGTCATTCTTCTGTTCAATTATTTTTGTAAGAAACAATTCTGTTTCTCTCATCTTTGAGGGTGTTTAGCCAATGAATGAAGCCTCACATCTGTGACTGCCCTCTTTCACTTCCTTGGGTCAGTGTTACAACTGTTTGGGAAAGTCTAGCCTTTCATGGGATATTCAGCTGAAATCTGTTTAGCTGAAATCATGCAAAAGTGGCACAGAAAGCAATGGAGCCATTGGAGTGAAGGAAGAGGGATGCAACATAGCAGGGTAAAAATACAGCGCAGTGATCAGTACTTAACGTTTCATGGATTGATGTTCCACCATGGAATAATGAGACCAGACACACAGATTGGGTTGAT
>NC_056523.1:255251726-255300057 GCF_019175285.1 Sceloporus undulatus
CTCCTGCTCTTCCTCCCTCCTCTTCCTCCTCCTGCTGCTCCTCTCCTCTTCCTCCTCCTGATCTTCCTCCCTCCTCTTCCTCCTCCTGCTGCCCCCATCTTCTCTTCCTTTCTTCCTCCTTTTGCTGCCATCCTCCTGGCTCTTCTCACCTGCTCTTCTCTTCCTCCTGCTTGCCCCATCTCCTCTTTCCTCCTCCTGCTCTCTCTCCCTCCTCTTCCTCCTTTGCTGCCCCATCTCTCTTCCTCCTCTTCCTCCTGCTGCTCCTCCTCCTGCTCTTCCTCCCTCCTCTTCTCCTCCTCCTCCTCCTCCTCTTCTTTCTTCTCCTCCCCTCCCATGCGCCGCGTGCTGGGGGCAGGACGGAGGGACAGAGGAGGAGGTGGGCAACGCGGGGCCACGTGAAGTCCCACGGGGGAAGCGGGAGGGCAGTGCGGAGCCCCGCGGGGACGCAGGGGGGCCACGCGGAGAGGCGGGAGGTCAGCGCCGGTCTTCATCCTTTGCCTCCTCCACCCCAGGCCGAGTGGCCCTCCTCTTCCTCCTCCCTGCCATTTTATTTTCAAAATGGCGGCGAAGTCTCACGCAACTTTCCGTCCTGGGAAAGGTCACGCGATACTTGGCCGCCATTTTGAAAAACAAAATGGCACCCGGAGCGGTGCGGAAACGGCAGCAATCGGCGGCAGGACTGCGCGGGGCCGGCAGAAGAAAGCCTCGGCGGGCCGGATCCGGCCCGTGGCGTAGGTTGCCGACCCCTGGTCTAGATCAAGGGAAGTAATGTGTCACTCTATTCTGCATGGAATATGTGTCCAGTTCTGGGCATCACATTCAAAAAGGACATTGAGAAACTGGAGCGTGTCCAAAGGAGGGTGACTAAAATGGTGAAGGGTCTGGAAGCCATTCCTATGAAGAATGAATTAGGGAGCTGGGGAGTTTTGCCTGGAGAAGAGAAGGTTAAGAAGTGATATGATAGCCCTGCTTAATATTTGAAGGAATACCATATTGAAGAGGGAGCAAGCTTGTTTTCTGCTGCTCCAGAAACAGGACCTAGAACAATGATGGAAACTACAGCAAAAGAGATTCTGCCTTGACCTTAGGAGGAACTTCCTGACAGTAAGGGCTGTTCGTCAGTGGAACACATTCCCTCAGAGAGTGGTGGAGTCTCCTTCTTTGGAGGTCTTTAAACGAGTGGATGGCCATCTGTCGGGATGATTTGATAGAGATTTCTGCATGGCAGGGGGTTGGACGGATGCCCTTGTGGTCTCTTCCAACTCTACAATTCTATGATTCTAGTACTGTTACTTCCCTGATCTAGACACTATACTTCTATTGATTGCAACCTAAATTGCATAGGTCCTTTTAGCTGCCATATCACATTGTTGACTAATGCTCAATTATGGTCTACTAGGGCTCTTCAATCCCTTCACACTTTAGTCCTGTTAAGTCAGGTGTCCACCATCCTCTAGCTGCATTTCATTTCATGCAGTAGCTTACATTCTCACTGCTGGAATTCATTTTGTTAGTTTTGCCCCAGCTTTCTAAGCTATTAAGGTATTTTGCATATGATCCTGTCTCTGAGATATTAGCTACTCCTTCTAATTTGGTGTCATCCATAAATTTGATAAGCTGCCCTCTATTCTTCATCCAGTTTGTTGATAAAGATGTTACATACCACTGGGCCCTGGACTGAACCCCTTGTCACCCAATGCCACTTCTTTCCAGGAGCAGGGAGCCATTGTTGAGTACCCTTTGAGCTCAGCCAGTCAACCAACTGAAAATCCACCTAACAGTCACATTGTCTAGCCCACCTTTTGCCACCTGGTCTGCAAGAATATCATGAGGGACCTTGTCAAGACATTACTGAATTCAAGATATGCTATATCTACAGGTTCCCTTTGTCTACCAAGCTAGTAATTTATCAAAAAAGGGATCAGATTAGTCTGGCATGACTTTTTTCTCAGAAACCCATGTTGACTTTTTGTGATTATGGCGTTGCTTCTAAATATTCACAGATTCTCTGTTTAATGATCTGTTCTAGTAAGGAGGAGGAGAGTCTCTAATTCTATGTTAGGATCATTAAGAAAGTGGACTAAAGTAAAACTGTCATATTATACTGTCTGTCTACAATCTATGATGTGCACATTGGAAAGCCATGTTTAACTTCCCAAATAATATTTTAATGCTGGGGAGTGTGCAGAAAAATGTACATAAATTATTAAGGTGCTGAATTACTTCCTTGTAAGGAATGGTTACATGTTTGGATTTTTTACTTTGGAAAAAACCATGAGTAAGACAAATGTGCAAGGCGTATAAATTGTGCACGGTGTGGAGAAAGTGGATAGGAAGAAATCCCCTTACACACACACACCACACACACACACACACACAAAAGGAAGTACTTCTTTACACAGCACATAGTTAAGCCATGGAATTTGATCCTGTAAGATATAGTAATAGCCACCGTTTGGATAGCAGCCTTAAAAAGGATTAGATAGATTCATGGATGATTAGTCTATCAGTGGTTCCAAGTTTGGTGAATATTTTACCTCCAGTATCAGAGGCAGGGTGATTCTGAATACCAGTTGCTAGGAAATATGAAGCGGAAGGAACTGTTTCACTCATGTCTTGGCTGTGGAAATTTGATTAATACAGTGGGAAGAAAAATACTGGACTAGGTTGGCCTTTCAGTATAGCTACATTCTTACATTGTTTATTAGGGAAGAGGCTCAACCACAGTTTTTACAATGGCAAACCAGGCTAAAATCACAGAATAACTGACTTTTCTCAGATTTCACTGATGTGGCCCTCCTTCATGTACTTGTATGTAAGAAAAAATAATAACCCTCAGGTTAAATTCAAAGTTTCCGCCATGGCTTGTCTACATTTGCCCCCACATTCTCCTTGAATTTGTCCCCTGACTACCTATTTAAAATGATGGGTGGCTGTGATTCCTGTGAGCCAACCAGCACCATCATTGGGGTGTGAGTCTCTCTGAGATGAGAATCCTACAATCATAGAGATGGAAGGAGAACAAGGGCCATCTAGTCCAACCCCCTTCCATGCAGGAAATCACAAAATGCATCCCAAACGATAGCAATAGCAAGTACATTTCTATACTGCTTATCAGTGCATTTAAGCACTCCCAAGCAGTTTACAAAGTGTAAGAATTGCCCCCAACAAATCGGGTACTCATTTTGGCAACCTAAGAAGGATGCAGCCTGATTCGAGCTTGAACCCCCTGACTGGAGACTGGGACTGAACTTGCAACCTTATGGTTTGTGAGTGAGTGGCTGCAGTATAGGCATTTAACCACTACCCTTGAGGGGGAAAAAACTCTGTTCATACTGAACACTGATTTCCTACTAGAAATCTTGGACCTGTAGTTCTAGGGCCAGTCTTGAATGGGAAGTACACTTTGGTAACTTTGAGTGGCACACACAGTTTAGCTCTCATCTCATCAGATAAGAAAATCATAATTCTCTATAATGCTATTGAAGGTGAGAAATACATCTCAAGGTGAGTTTACACTAGGGACAAAAGTCTGAATTGACTCCTTTCCCCTCCTGCCCCTGCCCCGCAGCTACTTTTTTCTCCACAGAGATATTGGGTAGATTGTCTACACTACCCAACTGTCCCTGCAGAGATCTCTGGGTCTATAGTTTTTTGTGGGGTTTTCAGGCTATGTGGCCATGTTGTAAAAGAATTTCTTCCTGACATTTCGCCAGCATCTGTGGCTGGCATTTTCAGAGAATGCTTGCCTGGAAAGGAATTGTCCCAGCAGACAATGAACACTAATCAAGCAGACACTAATCCTCCTTTGCATACCCTTCCACCCTGAAGCCTGCCATTAGCAACAGAAAAATACACATGCAAATCACTCTTGCCTTCCCAGGGTCACACAGTATATACATACCCAACTCCTTTCCAGGCAAGCATTCTCTGAAGATGCCAGCCACAGATGCTGGCGAAACATCAGGAAGAAACTCTTCTAGAACATGGCCACATAGCCCGAAAACCCCACAAAAAATTATGGATGCCGGCCATGAAAGCCTTTGACTCCACATACCTGAGTCTGTTGCTGTTGCTGCTCTCACCACTCCTGTTGCCACCACTGCCTTTGCCACCAGTGTCATTGCCATTTTTGGCCCAAACATTGAGGTTTTTCCTTCTTCCTTCCTCAGTAGTGCTGGTTCAACTCGTGCATCTGTTGCTCTTAGGCAAACAAGGTGCCCTAAATGTTATCTGGGCACCTTGTCAGATCTCAAAAACAAGTGACTGTGAGCCAGCAGCAGCATTGCTGCCATGGGAAGAGGGAAAACCTCATTGTTTAGATTGGAAAGTGGTATGGGCATTAAAATGGCAGCACAAACGCCAAAGTAAACTCTGGGGTTTAAAATCCCTATTATAAGATAGGCTACTTCAGATCTGGAGCTGATAGGGCCATGTGGCATGAGGCCCTGTGAAGGTGGGATTTTAGAGGGTTTTTAGGCAGGGTAGACAATTTAAGATGCATGTGTTTGCATGGATAGGAGTAGAGAGTGACTTGAGACCTCCTTAGGTTGTTCAACTGTGTTTTGTTTCTGTTTGCTCTATTTAGCTTATGCTGACATTGCTTCTAACATAGACTGATTCACAGGGTTGCTGATATCATCTTTCTCTTCTTCTTCTCAAGTTCTTCTGAATCCTCTGAGAAACAGAAGACATATTGGCTTTGTTGCGGGAGCAGAAAGGGAAGCAAACACATTTTCTCATCAGCCTAGTTAGTTAGAACTAGACCAATGTTATATTTCTATTTGAATGTATTTCTTTTAAAAATTGCTTTTATACATTCTATCTGAATTCTTACACTAACAAGAAAGCACACTCAATGTGATTGCATTACAGGGAAATATAGCCAAGCTCTCTGAGCAGCCAGAACTTCAAAGGAGACTTGATCTACATCCATACACACTATGAAATTCACTCTCCTATCAAATGCAAGATATGTATTATTTCTAAACCAAGTAATCATGATAGCCAATCATAGGCAATGGTAATTACTGTCAACATAGAACACTGTTAAGCAGAAAATAACAAAGATGGCTTCCATAGGAGATGGGCTATAAAATTTCTGCAGCTCTCAAACTGATATTGATAACAGCAGGGGAGCTACCCATGTGGCAGGCCCTTTTAGTGTTACTTTTTTCCTGCAGAGTCAGTAAAAGAAAAAGAAAAGTAAGAAGAAAAAAGTTACTTTGTCAATGTCTCTGGGGATTTTTGACCTACAAACCATGTTCACTGCAGAACATAATGCTTTCAATATTTCAGTCTGCCACAGGATGGATAATGTTTCTCCACAGGATATTAGAATTAGCCTATTTAGGACTTTAAAGCTCTGTATTTCAAAATCATTGTGAACAGTAACTACTCATGAGTTAGTTCAAAAAGAACCGACTCGAACCTATTCAAAATCATTTTTCTTTGTACAAAACTAGCAGCTTTTTGGCACTAGCATTACAATCATACACCCATTTACCCATGAATAAGCACCACTAAACTCAATGGGATTTAACTTTGAGTACAGTTTGCACTTTAAATTAGTAACCCCATTAAACTAATAATAAAAATCCAATAAAGATAGTGAATTCAACATCACCCATCTCTACAACTTTAGCTTCATTCAAACAGGTTGTAAACCAATGTCTAGCCTGCATTACATTTTGCAATTTCTGCTTCTAACATCTGCTTGCTTAGGGGGTTTTTTAATTAGGAAAAACACTGAGATTTAACCACAAGGATGACTGTCCGGTGTAACTTAGTCCTACAGTGTTAAATTGCATTCTGAGCCATACCACTAGAGACTGCAGGTCAGGAACTCTATTCATTTCTTTATTTATTCATGAGATTTGTCTACTACCTCTCCGCTCAGGGTCTTTGAATCAATGTCCAAAAGGCAAAAACATTTAAATCATTAAATACATAAACAAAACTATATAAAAACTGACAAAAACATTTCTTTAAAAATAATTTTTAAAATCACAGACAGTTAAAAATTGACCAGCCAATTCTAATTTTAAGAAACAAATGCCAAGCAAACTAGCACAGTGTTAAAAACCCTCTGGAAAAAGTATGGAACCAGACCACCTTCTCTTGGGAGGGAGTTCCACAATTGGGGGAGAAACATCTGCAAGTATACACATGAGCATAGCATCACGGGGTGCTGAGACACACAAGAAGGCCTCCACTGAGGATCTTAGATCTCAGTCAGGTTCATATGTGAAGGGTCTTTCAAATATCCTAGTTCCAAGCCATTAATGGTTTATTGTTAACTGCCTTTGAGTCAACCTCAACTCATGGTGACCCTGTGAATGAAATACCTTTGAGGCCTCCTGTCCTCAACTTCTCTGTTCAGGTCCTGCAGGCTCAGGGCTGCCTCCTTGACCAAATCTATCCATCAGATAGATAGATAGATAGATAGATAGATAGATAGATAGATAGATAACCTTTCTATTACCTTCCAGCTTTCCTTGCATTATTCTATTGAGTCATGTTTTCTCATGATGTGTGTGAAGTTTGACATCCTAGATTTAGTCATCTTGGCTTCCAAACTATAAATGAGACTGTTTATGATTGACTACACCTGAATAGATAACTAAATAATTCTTGTTCTCATAACAAAATTATATACTTGGGGCAAAGACAAGCTGCAGTTACAACCTTTCATCTGGCCTGGGGCATCACTTAGTGTCCAGTGATCCAAGGGCAAGAAACATAAGGCAATCCATGGAATGTACCTGCTGCTCTCATTTTGTCTGTCAGGATGGTGACTGAGGGCAGATCAGCCAGAGCATCCATAGGCCACAGGTTTAGCCAACTGCAATCCAGTAATAGCAGTTGCCAACCTGATAGGACCTACATCCTTGAGACACACCTTCCTTCTTTATAGAGAAGCATGAAATGTCATCCTTTTCACCTACTGCATGATGAAGGGACTTAGTTTGTTGTTATGTGTCTTCAAATCATTTTCAATTTATGGTGACTCTAAGGTGACCCTATCACTAGGTTTTCTGGAGGTGAGAGTGTGTCACTCACCTAAAGTCATCCAGTGGATTTTCATGGCCAAACAGGGAATTTAATCCTGATGTCCAGAATCAAACCATTATACCACGCTGGCTCTCAGACATAGCTTTGGAAAGTCAAATGTCACATGAAGCAATTCTTCATCCCTGGAGCCCTGGTGGCACAGTGGTTAAATGACTGTACTATAGCCACAGGTACAGGTTAAATGCTTGTACTGCAGCCACAAGGTTGTGAGTACCAGGGGCTCCAAGGTTCACTCAGCTTTGCATCCTTCCATAGGTCACTAAAATGAGTACCCAGCTTGTTGGGCGTGATTAGCTCACACATTGTAAACTGCTTAGGGACTGCTTAGCTATAATGATGATAAACAACAACAACAACAACAGTATTTATTTATAACCCGTCTCTCTCTGTGTTGGATGAAGGCGGGTAACAGCATATAAAAGAGAAAACAATAAAATCAAAGGTGGTAGATAAAAGTACACTAGACTCCAGATTCCCACTCCCCTCCCCCTAAAATTAACATTAAAAGCAATTCCCAAACAATAGGCAATAAAATTAATCAAGAATGAATCAGTCCGAAGAGAACAATTTAAGCAAGTGGAGAGTGAGATTAGGAGATCAATTTGGGAAGGCCTGCCGGAAGATATTTGTTTTTATTGCCTTCTTAAAGGCCTCCAAAGATGTTAGCTGGCGGATCTTGTCCGACAGATTGTTCCAGATTTTTGGAACAGCAGCAGAAAATGTCCTCTGGGAAGTAGTTACCGGTCTAGTTCTCTCTGACTGTAGTAGATTCTTCCCTGAGGATCTGAGAGTGTGGGAAGGATTAATGGTATAGAAATGTACTTTCTATTGCTATCACTATTCCATTTTCTGAAGAGACAGAGAGATTGAAATCAGGAACAGAGGACCAATGGAGGTGTATGAGGCCTGCTTTAATCTTTTCTCATCTTATCAAGCAGTTCTGCTGGATGCTTTCCCACCCACAATAAAAAGTTACTGAGACCCTTTTGCCCCACTTTATGAGCATATGGATTAATTTTACTTTTAGACATTGAAGGAAGAAAAGGGACTGTATAGCATCCTCTCCTCAGGATGCTCTGTTTTAATTTAACATTTAAAGTATGGGGATGATGTCACTGTCTGCTACATGTAATTGGACCTTAATAATTAAGCTTGTGTATGGAAATTTCTGCTTCCATTGTTTCCATTTTAGGCAGTTGTTGCTTAGATTTCAGAGCTAATGCAGTAGGTGTATGAACTCTGATCTTACACTTTTTTGCTCTTCAAGAGTGGATGGCACCATACACACAAAGGCCCCAACTCTGCAGGTGTCTATGTCAATGTGAAGATGATAGGAGGTGTAGGAATAGCCTGGCACATGACAATGACATTAGATGATGCACCCACTTCATGGCTTGATTTTCAGCAATTAGCTGTCTTGTGAATATATTTTGCTTTGATGAACTATATTTTTCTGTTAATATATTTCCTTTAAACATTTTATTCTTTTATAAGAATTGCTGTCATTTTCCACCTAAAAAGAAACACTGACGTTTCTTACAAAACATTTGTATGGAGGTTTATTGCACCTAGTGCACTGTATTTACATTTTATATATAGCTGTGTGATACTGCTTTTTATTATGTTACTAGTATTTTGAAACGGCCCTTGGGCTACTCAATAAATTGTACAATACAAAACATTTGAAACTTATTACAAAACACTTGAGAGGATAGTTAAGATTTTCATGAGACATACAAAATTTCTCAGGGGGGTATTCTGCATGTATGTCTTTAGAACAAATGGTCAGGATGATCATTGTACAGCTCTGTATTACTGCAGAGTCATACATGGTTCCATCTTGTATCTTTGACTCAATGAGTACCTGTTTGAATTCTATTTGATTTCCCCAAAAATCTGCCCTGATATTGGAGAGAAATAAAAGACCAAACATGGTATAGTAGTTTGACTCTGGAGGTCAGGGTTCAAACCCCTGCTCAACCATGGAAACCCATTGGGTAACCTTGGGCATTGGGTAACCTTGAATAACTCTTACTAAGAAAACCCTATGACAAGTTCACCTGAGGGTTGCCGTAAGTCAGAAACAACTTGAAGGTTCACAACAACAAATGTGCAGCCCAGATTACTCTAGTATAATGAAGTGAATTTAGCCAAAATTACTTTATGTAGAATGTATCTTAGCATCTAGAGCAGGCATCAGTAGCATCACGGGGGGGCGGGGGTGGACTGCATTGCAGCCTGGTTTGCCTCAAAGGAAAACTGGGCCATGGCAAGGAGCCAGGCTGAACTTGCACACATCCCACACTCCTTGCTGCAGCAAGTGGAAGAGGCAGGGCTTCTGCAAGGAGGTATGAGGAGGCCAGGAAAACCAAGTCACAGCAAGGAGGGTTGGGGAAGCATGCATACTCAGCCTGACTCCTTGTTATGGCCCAGGTTTCCCTTGAGGAAAACCAAGCCATGGCAAGGAAGGTTAGGGGGCATGCACATGTGCACTCAGCAAGCCTGAGCCCAATCTCCCTGCACCTCCTTGTGGAAGTTCCACCCCTTCTACTTTGGAAGGCCTGCCCCCACACCGGGTGACACCAGAGGAAGGTATGCTTCTGACAAGCAACAATGATCCATCTAGATCTCAACCTTCCTAATGCCACAACCCTTTAATACAGTTCCTCATGTTGTGGGGACCCCCAACCATAGCATTATTTTCATCTCAGTTCCTAAGACCATTGGAAATATGTGTTTTCCAATTATCTTAGGCGACCCCTGTGAAAGGGTCATTCAACCACCTAAAGGAGTCGTGACCCACGGATTGAGAACCGCTGAACTACACACATTAAAAATGACTATTACAATGACCTCCTCAAGTATTTTCTAGTGTTTAAATTTGCTAATGCCATTGCATTTTCAAAAAGACAACTAGCATTGAATCAAGTGTTGAGCAATTACAGAACAACTAAATGAGACCATTTAAAACAACTCAGGCATATTTGTATTCAAGAGCTTATAACAGTTATATGTAACTAGTTCAAGGTGCTGAAATGAGATTTAAGCTCATGAACAGTTAGATATAAAGGCAATAGTCTGGAAATAACAATAATACCTTAACAAACATTTGTTGGGGAAATGGATTGAATTAATTAGAGGAAATGCATTGCCATGAATTTCTGTAATGCTTAGAAAGTATAAAATAGGTTTGGGGTTATTTACAGAAAATGTAGATATGTAATTCAAGCTTTTAAAAATGCAGCTAGAGCCAAAATTGCAACCTTGAATGATTATACAAAAACCATTGTAGGTGAGATAATGAGGAAACATTTGAGAGCTAAAATTATTTAGGGTCTAGAACTGAAGCACGAGAAATTATGATCTTTCTTGCCTATTGCTTTATCGAAAGATTTATGGAAACGTTAACACTATTCTTTGCCTTCCAAATGGTCATAGCAACAGATGTAGTCAGGCCCAGTAAGGAAGAATTTAACAGATTCAGCTGAAATCCTAGGGATTAGTCCTAATCAAATAAAGCCTATTGAATTACATTATGAATAATGAGTCAACACATAGGTAAAGTCCATTGGTGGTAATAATAATAATAATAATAATAATAATAATAATAATAATAATTTGTATACCGCCTCTCCTTGATTTGAGGCGGGTAACAACAAATGAAAAACCAATAAAAATATTACACAACAAGCCACAAGTAAAAACATAACAAAACATCAAGTCCTAATTCCCTATCTCCCTCCCACCCTAAAATAGCGTTAAAACAACAGTTCCCAATAAAATGCTCCCAATAAAATAGTCAATAGTCCTAGACATCAGGATTCGATCAATCATGATCACAGTCTGGTGGGAACAGCTATGCAACTGAAGACTAAACATTCTGAGGAGGTCAGTTTGGGAAGGCCTGCCGGAAGAGATCCGTTTTTATTGCCTTCTTAAAGGCCTCCAAAGATATTATATGGTGGATCTCCTCCGGCAGGTCATTCCAGATTTTTGGAGCGATTTTTGATTCAATAGGTCTACTCTATTTGGGACTAATAAATTTAAGCCTCAGTATGGCATAGCAATCATGCTGAAACAAAGATCATATTTACACAAACCTATATCACAGTGAGTTTATAGTATCATTGCATTTATAGTTCATTTAGAGTAAAATTTCCAGACTGGAGCGTGGCTTTGGTGTGGCTTCTGGAATCTTAGGATGCATGCATCATTGAAACACCATACCTCCACTGTGACTTGAAGCAGCTTTATTTTGGCTGTCTGTAACAGGCCAATATTTCAGAAGAAGGAACTGGCAAAACCACTTCTGGGTATTCCTTGGCTAAGAAAAGTCTCTGAAATTCATGAGGTTAGAGTAAGTCAACAGGTGACTTGAAGGCACAAATACATATTGCAGTTTTTAATTGCCAAGGCAACATTTTATAAAATACTGGGATTTGTAGTTGAAGGAGGGGTTATTATAATTATCATTCAGAGAGCCCTAGTGCCTCAGCAAACTACAAATTCCATGATTCAATAGGATGTGGCCATGGCAGGTAACACAGAAGATAGTGATATAATTATGTAGTATGAAAGGGCCCTAGGATAAAGGAACCTTCATAGTGTCAAAAAATCCCAAACCATCTCCATAGAACTTATTAGGCCAAGCTTGGGGATAGCTCAAATCCACTCCTACACACAGGTGTGGGTGGGTATGGTCTGGAACACAGGGCCTCATTCTGCCTCATTCAGGCCCAATTTTGACTGGATTCATCCAGACTCAGAATCCCAATCAAGTTTTAGAATTCCAGGCTCCAGACTTCTCACTGATTTTTCAATGGGAAAGTTGGTTTGTTTAACTATTTATTTAGTTATTACACACCTGATACGCCTTTGGTTGATGATTCTTCAGGCAAGGAACAATTTTATCTTACCAGAATGAAAGAGATGAAACCCAGCAGCTACCTAGTGAGACACCCAAAGTCTAGCCAGGCCCTACTTTGTCCATTCAAGACATCTCAAGGTCAGAAGGAGGAGCAATCACCTCTGCAGACATTCTGACACATTTTGGAGGGGAAATTGTCTTCCTAGCTCAAAGTATTTCTATAACTATTTTTAAGCTCTGACTTCTGCTTATGGCTTGGTCTGTTTCATGAACTGGTTTATTGCTTAACCACTTGGATTTCCCGACTCTGACTGATTGTTTGTCTCACCTTTGTTCTGCTCTCTGCTTCCTGATTTTAGTGTTTCTGGCCTCCTAGTAAAGGACTCAGCTTTCCTAGACCTCTGCTTACTCATCCCAGTTAGCTTACTCAGCCAGCTGAGCTCTGCACTGACTGCATTCAAGAGCAGAAAACATCTGTATAGAATTTCTGAATAAGGTACTAACATAGACTAATTTCAAATAGGTAATTCTAGGGATTTTAAAAATAACAGCCTATAAAATCTTCTCCAGCACCACATCTCAACTGAATTGATTTTCTTTCTATTGGCTTTTTACACTATCCCGCCCTTGCATCCGTACATTGTGATGGGGAATACAATAGCTTGGACTATTCTCACTTTGGTGTTCAGAGTTATGTCTTTACACTTTATAATCCTGTCCATAGCTGTCCTTCCCAGTCCTAGTCTTTTTCTGATTTCTTGACTGCAGTATCTGTTCTGATATTTGAACCAAGATATGGAGAATCTTTAACTATTTCAATTGTCTAGGGTGAATTCTTATAGATCTTCAGTGGTCATTATACTTATTGTTTTTAATATTCAGCATTACTCCAACTTTGTCACTTTCCTCCTTTACCTTCTAAAGTAATCATTCCAGGTTTTTGACTAAGCATCCTTTGGGGGGGGGGAATGAAAAAACAGAGGTAAATGTGCCAGGTATTACAGCGGGATATGTTTTAAACACCTGCCTATCATCAGACACAGGGCTCCTGATCTTCCAGAAAGATCCAGAGTAAACAGGAAGGTATTTTAATTGTGTTAAGGGGGGGATATCCCAGTTTTAGTGCTGAATAGGCTGAATGTCATCTAATCTGTTCACACCATAACTGAGGTTTGGGCTGTGAATTGTCCAATCTCCCCACCCCACTGAGAAGATGAGGAGAGGACACATTATTTGATCCGTGTAGCCAGGGCTTATAACTCCTAAAATCACCTAGCCAGCCTGGCCAGGAGCTGTACTGGCCAGAAAACCATTCAAATTGTAACCCACCCACCCCCAAAACCGTTTCCAAGCTCTGTAAAAGAAATGATAAGTGATCACATATTGTTCTAAGAATCTACATATATCATGTTGTCATCTCTTGCTTTCCAAGGAATAGCTCTAGCAAATGACTCTCTTTCACTATTCAAATAAAGTAGCATGCCTCGCCATTCGGATTCTCTTATATAAATTTGCTAGAGGTATTCTGAGTGGGGATTAAAAAGTAGACTGCTTTAGAATGTTATCTTGCTTCAGGTGAAGCTTGCACTGGTAGCTTTATTCATATGAAACCTCTGGATTACAGTCTTTCAAATATGTATTGCAAAGAAAATTTGTGTAAGAGAGAATGAGAAGGATAGGGATGAAAAGATGTGGAATTCTGTCATACAACAAGGAGAGCAAAGATGTTTTTATTATTTTAAATATACAATTTTTGTCATCATAAGCTGCTAAACATATTATGTTAGCTTTTCAGAGGCTGTATGATTTCTGCATGTAAATGGTAACTGAGATTCCGTCATTCTGCTTAGCAAAAATTACTTCTATCTCTCCTGTCTTGAACTGAGTACTAAAAATCAAGTTACTAGACAAATCATGTTTTAATCAGAAATTGAGCCTGTTATAAAACCCATAATAGGAAGAGAAGGTTACTGATAAAAATGGACTAGTAGTTGAATTAAATGACAATGCATCTCTGAATGACACTTCTGTGATTGTAGAGCAGCCATTGTCTGGACATTTGATCAGTAGTAAATTATATTGAAATTAGGAATGGAAAAGGATTTAAGACATGGTGAGGAAGAAGTTAGAAATATACTCATGCACTGCACGCACACAGCCAAATTTGAAAACAGTGAACTTATTGCAGTCGATTGCAAGGTCCTTTTGAATTTTTGTCAGCTTGTAAATGCAAACACACTCACCCCTATTATAGTTTTCTCCCACCCTCTGGCTCCAACCAAGCCCAGGCACAATTATTTTTCATAACAATATTTTCCCCACACTGTCTTTTGGTATATCTGTAGCCTAAAGAGAGACTAAGGAGCAGCTTACTTTCCCCAGTCCAATAAAAGCTGCTTGATGATATATTTGAGGGAAAAGAAATAAGCAGGGCCCTTAGAAAGTATTGTATTTGGGGAAACCTCCAGGGACTCTTTCACACTATATAAATACGGTGCTGTATTTCACTTCCACTATTACAGAAACATGCTGTAGGATCCTGGAGTGTGTAGCTGGGTGAAGTACCAGAGTTCTGCGATTGAGAAACATCCTTGCCTGAACTGCCAGTCCCAGAATTCCATAGGATGTTGCTATAACAGTTAAAGTGGAATGTTGCACTATAATTACAAACTGTAAATAGGCCCCAGTCTTGTCATGTTTATGAGAAGGACCCTGAGGACCCACACTGAGCATGAAGCAAGATTTAAATGAGTTATTTGGGCCCTTGTTTGAAACAAGCCCAAATTAGCTTATTCTAGGGAACTCCTTCTTAGAAACTGAAAACAATAGTTACCATGAACATGTTATTTTTAATTAATTCTAAAAAGCTTTAGTTAAGGCCTTGTTTGCACTGATCAGGATTTTCTTGGAGCAGCTGCCTTGATCTCCCTCTCCCCTACCACTATTTGTGCTTCCATTCTGCACCACACTAGCTGTGCCCACTGGTGTGTCTGCCCCCATGGTCACTCACTTATGAGGTCAGAAGAAGGTCCCTAGTGATGGTCACATGTCTGAGAGCCTAATTCTGACTCCAAAATGACTGACCCATGGCAGATACACTGGGCAGACTAGCAGCATGCCTATGTAGACAGTCAATGCAGCATTGGAACAGAGGCCTCCAGTTCTTCTTGGAATATCCAGAGTAATGTGTAACTTTTAAAATGCTTCTTAAGGCAGGAGGATAAAGCCCAGTTTTGGTGGGGAACATGCCAGATGTCATCAGAGCTACTCAGAGCAGAACTGGGGTCTGGGACTTGTTTGACAGGGACAATGCCAGAATGCAGGGGGGCAGGAAGATGGGTCTTTTTACTCATGCAGACAAAGCCTAGGTTACATTATGACTATAATACATCACATCAGATACCTTCTCTCATTTTGCTATGGAACTGCAACTTTTTTTGTTATTACTTTCATTACTTTCTCATTACTTTCATTCATTCATTACTTTCTCAGGTAAGCCCCACCATCCCACACTAATAGTGCAGAGAGAGAAAGAGACAGAGAGATCTGTCTTTCCCTGCCATTTTATTCTCAAAATGGTCATAACTAAGTTCCATACACACACACACACACACACACACACACACACACACACACACACACATATATGGATTCATTTTAAAATAATTGAAAATCTTTGTAAACCATCTCACAGAAGGAATTTACTGAGATAGAATAGGGCTATATTTTGAAAACAGAAATTTAAATGCCATTTTTCAAGGTTCTTTTTAAAATGTGCTTTCCTAAGCATGAGTTGGAAATCCTTCAGGATGGACACAGGCTAGCAGTGTTTTTGTTTTAAAAAGAAAATGCTGAGGAGGAAAGAAGCTGCCATTCCCCAAGGAATTACAGTACACCCTTATCACTTTGAAATAAGATGTCAGTCTATGTAGGAAGGTGAGGATGCAAGGGCAAACTCAATGTTGCAGTATTATAGATTTGTATTTGACTTTTGTGTTTGTACTGCAGGGCTTTTAGGGTTTAACCCATATGAACAATTTGTCTTGCTGGCTTGAGCTGAACATTTTTTAAAAAATGGAAGAGAACCATTTCTGAGACCACATCCTTGACTCAGAAGTGATGGATGCATGTGGGACTTTTCTGCCACTAACTACAACACTGGTCTATTATTGGGTGCTTGGAACTCTGTGTACTTATATCTGAATTATATCCATATTAGAATATTTTGCATTTTTCTGCCATTATCATCATTGTCTGTTTTATAAATTTCAAATTCTTGGAAAATTCCATGATGATGTTTGTAACAATCATTTGAAAATCCAAATAGAATCCAAAAAGTACACTGTTCACTTAGTCTAGCTAAGTTGTTGTTGTTAATTACCACTGTCACCTTTGACTTATGGTTAACCAATGAGTGAAAGACCTCCAAGTTCCCTGTCATCAACAGCCTTGTTCAGGTCTTGCTTCTCCTCAAGAACATGCTTGTATTTAGGGCTTCCCTTTTGGTTGATGTTTGAGCAATCATCTCCAATTCCCCAACAATTTAAGATCTTCTTGACATTCCTCCTAATCTTTGTAAGTTACAGCCCATATGTAGCCTAAGCAGTAGTTGTCTGCCTAAGCAATGGAGACTGTGGTTGCAGAAGCAAAATCTCTCTCATTTATATCATCTCTATGCGCAGCCATTCAGAATTAGTATTAGTTTCTTCTTCCTGTGTAGTCCTCTAGCCTTCAGTGGCAAAACTGACAAGAATACAGTCCAAGGGGGACTGTTCTTGATGACTTTAGGTAAGCTCTCTGTAACATCCTGGATATGTGAGCTGGAAATTCAGCACACTTCCCCATTCATCTTGTCTGGTGAGTACACAGGTGCTTGAAAATTAATACCCAAACGCTAGCACTTTTCTTTTCTTATTGAGGCTAGCACATGATTTGGCACATGATTTCCCTTGTTGCTGGTCTTTTGTTTGAGCATCTACACTGCTGCTATCCTTAGGAAGATGTAGGTGATGGCTATTGATAATGAGAAGTAGGAAGTGATTTCATAGTTGGAGAGCTTCTGAGTTTTTTTCTGTATGGTTTGCTCCTGTCAATAACCGTTTTCCCCAGAGCTTCACCTTCTCACCTACTGGCTGCCTCTTCCCACTTAGCCACTTTTTGCTCACAGTGGTTTCAGCAAAGGCTGAAATGTATGCTACTACTTTCCTAAAGCTTTGCCTCTTCTGCTGGTTCAAAAGCTTGCTGTCTCTCCCTACCTCGCTACTTTTTTGCTCACAGTGATTAGATGGGGGAAAGTATGCAGAGGAGTGGCTACTCTTCCAGTGCTCTATCTTAGATATTCTGCAGAAATAAGAAAGTAGAATCATGCAATCTTAAGAGTTGGAAGGGGCCATGGGTTCCACCTAGTTCAGCCCCCTGCCATACAGGAACACACAGCTAAAATACTCGTGCAAGATACCCATTCAACCTCTGTACAAAGACCTTCAAAAAAGAAGAGTCTACCACCCTCTGAGACATTACACTGTGAAATAGTCCTTGCCGTGAGAAAGTTCTTCCTAATGTTTAGGAGGAATCTCTTTTCTTGTAATTTGAATCCATTGGTTCTTGTTCTAGCCTCTCAAGCAACAGAAAAGAAGGTCACTCAAGCTCTTCATAAAGACAGAGAGAAAGGGGAAGAGCGAGAGAGAGACTTGTAACAATAAGCATAGCAAAATACTTTTTATAAACCACATAATCCAAATCAAAACAAGTGAATCTTCCCAATCACAGATCAAAACCCTTCAGTTGTCATTCCCTGAATCCATGGTTTTATTCCACTGACTTCTCTGTTATGCCAGGGTTCAACTGTGGAATATGTCGAGATATGATAAAAGTAATTTTGGAAACATATAGATTTCTTTTTTTGTCACAGACAAAAGGTAACTCATCCATGAGCTTTAGGGATAAGGTCACAAGTTTCTACAGCAGGCAGACCTGCTGGTGCTGAATACCATACCACCAATATTCAAAAAATACAGCAGTAAGCCTTGGAATTGGCCAAATGATTTAGCCTACAATACAGAGGGCATAGTTTGAATGAACAGATACTAATGACCAGTAGAGAGATTCCACAATAAAGTGACTCTCCTTACATCTGTATGACCGCAAAGCAATTTGAGGTAGCAGAACAAGAAGAGAGTTCAAAGATAAAGGTACTGCATGAAATTGCCATGTTCATGATAATGGATGATTTTAATTACTGTTATTGATTAGAGAGCTGCATAAGTATAGAAGAAACACTGTGAAGTGTAGGTGAAGGGAGCTCTCTCTGCATTTTATTAAACAGCCAGTGTGGTCTAGGAGCTATTTTGTATTCTGTTCTTCTTAATCCTGGGAAAAAAGCCAAAAATGATGAAGTGCTTGAAGAAGCGTAAATGACCTTCATCTTAGCAGGGTCCACATAGGTGAAAAGTTAACAGGGGTTAGTCTACTTAACAAGATGACATAAACTGTAAAGAAATATAATAGCCATAGGAAAAAACATTAAGAAGAACTATGAGTTTCTTTTCATTTTTTAAAAAAACTGGACAAGATTAGCCTGCATAGTAGTAAGAATATTTCTTAAAATTAGGATTCTGATTGTTACCGTAGATCACTAATGAAAGCAGATGATTTTGGAATAATAAAAAAGCCCCATTACATTGATGGATACACTCAGTGCTAATTCACACAATTCATGGCACAATTATGCTCATCTAGTGAAGTATGTACCTGTAGTTGTAAAATATAATGAATTCATTCCTTGGCAGATAAGAGCAAGCTATAATAGTGCTACCATAATCATATATATATTCCATATTTGTTTTAAGATATTAACAAATGTAGGAATATGTTCTAATATGGATTGCTCCTGTATATAATTCCACACAAACCTTTCTGGTTTACACCATTCCACCCCATCTTGCTATCTGATTTTCTGCAAGATTTTGTGGCAACTGTAGTGTCCTGTTTTTGCCTTTGGGAAGCAAACCAGGCTCCCAGAATGAAGGTTCAGCATCTCACAGAGATAGTTAAGGAGAGAGCATCCAAGCTGGAGACTGGAGGTACGGTAATCTGATCCAAGTCATTCACAGTTCAGTATCAGTACACAGTACACGCAGATAGAGTTCAAGTCATCGAACATGGCATCAGCATAGCTTCATCCCAAGGAAAGTTTGGTTGTCAGCTCCACTTGTCCAGCAGAAGTGCTGGGTTATTTACAGCCTGCCAGGATCTTGCAGGTGCTCCCTATCTGCAGCAAGCTTCATATATAAACACTGTGGGTTCTGCATCTTTCTCTGCCCTTGTGTCTCTCTCTGGGTCTAAGTATAGGTAAGTCTGACTCTTCCTCAGAGGGTTGTGGTTGCTGGGAACTCTACTCCTTTTCTCTTGTGGCTGCAGACCAGCCATGTCCTCTGGGTTCTCAGGCTCTCTATCACGGCCTTCATTCTCAGACACAGAGTCCATCCGAGGGTCCTGGAGGCAGAACATGAAATATTGATACTTAGTATGTACTCATTCTGTCATTTTCCCACCTAGCCTTAGAGTTTTCTCCCTGTAATAGTTGCTGTAGTAGTTGTTGTTCCTCATCCTTCTCCTTTCTGCAAATTAATCTCATTTGCATTGCTGGAATCATCCTCGCTGCATAAGGATTGATCCTTAGAGAATTGAATTTACGGTTAACAGACATGATATTCTTGCTTGCCATCCCATTGGACATCCTGTGTGACTGCTCACACAGTTGCATGAGTGATAGACCAAACATCATCATCATCATCATCATCATCATCATCATCATCATCATTATTATTATTTATACCTTGCCTCTCCAATGAAATCGAGGTGGCTAACAACATTAAAAACATTAAAATACAATAAAATACAATGTCCCAGAACCCCACCCACCCATCTGTGATACAAACATGATACATTGGCAGAGCACAAACATAGAGGCCCCCTCATACATCCCCCCCTCTTCACCCTATGGCTGCCTCTTGGACTGGCCAGTTTGTTAATGTGTTTATTGCATTGATTGCATTATTGACAACCTGCAGTGTTTGTTGTAATTTCATTTCATGGTGTGTGATGGCTTGCTGATGCGATGGGTCAGTGGTGCATGTGGACACTTGTGTGCTCATATGCTTGACTAAAGAAAAACACTATGTGGCAAGCAATGGCACTTGTGGTTGCATCTCACCAGGCCCAAAGCCCATGCTCAAGACCATTTCCATAAAGACAGCTTGTGCCTGGGCCCTCCCACAGTCCTGCACTTCCATCATGCTATTTATATGCTGGGGCAATAATGCCACTTTTCACTTTAGAGTGGAGCAAGAGGGCTGTAGTTTCTTCCACTTTTTGCCCCGTACTGCGGCTTTTCCCTAGTTTCACCCTGTTTGGGCTTTGTGTGTCATATAAACAGCTGAGGCTCAAAACAGGATAAAACTGGGGGGGGAGGGGGTTGTCAGTGCAGACAACTCTCGAATGATGTACACATCCATGAAGTCCTCATTGTCTATCTCACACTTTCTCTTTTTGCAGAGACATATTATTTTGCAGTTTTTACACTATAGCTATGCCTTTTCCCTGTGACATCACAAGCGCTCACCCTTCAATCTTAAATTTTAGTCCTGGAACTACAGGGGATGGGAAGCTGCCAACCTGACAATTTAAGTGACAAGGAGAATGAGCAGGCTATTATTTTGCCCATTGGCTGATACTTATTAGTTGAAGCATTTAGTTCTCAGTACTCATATGGGATATTACATTATCCTTAATTGAATTCAGTTGTCTTTTCCTTGCTGCTCCTACCTCCACATAATTATTTCTTTAAGCAGCAGAGAGCTGAATCTGTCCTAGACAATGATCACCTCCTCAAATTGCCACAAGTATTTTGACACTTGCTCCCATCTGTTGGCCATTCATATTCTCTGTTTAGGGGAGGGGGGGCTTTATTAGGAAATGGCCCTCCCAGCCACCAGAATTCTCATATTATTTCCTCTGTATCCTGGATGGATGTTAATAAGAAAAGAAAAGAAAAAAACTGGAAAATGACCCCCTTTCCCCGCACAGGTTTAACAGATTTTTTAAAAAAGTACTCCTGCATTGTCTCAGCATTTTAGGATTACATCCTGGCCAGGGTTTACTCAAATTATGTCCCCTGTCCTTTCTGGAAGTTTGTGGCTCCCCTGCCATTAGGGCAGTGAATCCGCTCCTATTCAAGATGTTGAATCTTATCCCCAAAACAAATTCAGCACCCTGGATTAGTCTGGACTAATATCTGGAGCAGATTTGCCACTGACATGGGAACTACCAGCCACTGCTAGTCTTATTAGTCAACAGCAATGGAGAATAGCTTACTTAGAACAGTACTGTTGTTGTTGTTTTGTTTGTTTTTCCTGAAAGCTTTGAAATCATTGCTAACTTTAACATGTGCTTCCAATAATATATTGTGTAGTTTTATAGGTATGTACTTCTACAATTAGAATGCTTCCCATTAAAACCTGCTAATGCTGAACACATTTTAGTAAGCGTTTAATTGCCTGATTCAGGGCTCCATTTTGTCATATAATGACTCTCCATGTTAACATGCGCAGGTGGCCTCACCAATACAGAGTTTTTATTTATTTTCAAACAATGAGGAAGGCTTGTAATATGGGGAAGGGCTGGTGGATAATGGTGACCATGTTAAATTTGTGATATCTTTTGGATATATATATATAGAGAGAGAGAGAGAGAGAGAATGCTGTAGGTAATGCCAGTTCTAGATTATATTTTGCATATCACTAAGTACCATTAATACGTGGTAAGTGTTATTATGAAAGCATGTGTACCCACTCAAAAATGAAACTATGAAGGTTTTCTAAGTCTTCTGTAGCATTTAAAATTAGAAATGGAGATTAGTTTTCAAAATTCTCTGAGGATTTACCTATCTCTCAGTGTGCCACTCCATAAAAGAGATTAATCTACTTGTTTGCTCTTTTTCTATAAAATGATAGAATAAATGTTTATTTTCCTAATAAACAGTCATTCAACTGTGTCTAGTAAGGAAATTGGTGCATATTCAATATTTGATTGCTGTTTGCTTATAAAAAGATTTTTTCTGTTATTACTTTTTTCCATTTGCAAAGTAAATATGACAATACCTCCAGTTTCCACTGTCTTGTATTCTCATAATTGTTGTACGATTTATTCAGACTTATTTATTTGTCTTAGTTTTATGTTATTTTATCTTTTAAAAAAAGAATTATAGTGTATTAACCCCATGAGAGCTTTGGATTTGCATTTCTGTAATGAAAAAGGTTGTCATACAGCTAGTTATTTTTATTTTTTTTAAAAAAAAATCTTGTTGATGTTTGCAAAATATGTTATCTTTCCTAAATGCATTCAATAAGGAAAATATAACCTGCAGTCAGTAACAATGCAAATGTTGTGATATTAAAAAACATCCTACTATTTCAAGTGAGAAACACTTAATTTGAAATTGTTTGTGTCTCCCTTGATATCCCCCCCCCACACACACACACACTGCACTTTTCTTTCTTGGCTGAATACATAACAGTTTTGATCACAAATATGCAGAAATTATAGTTATTGCCAACAGCTTAAACTCAATGGTTAGAACCAGTTTATGGTTCTAGTGGAATTTACACCGGTGATGAATCTCCATGCTGTTATTGAACCTATTCCCATTGGAACTGACAGTTGAATGTAGGTCAGGATTTTTAGAAGAAGAGTTGGACTATTTTGGAGCTACTAGATCTGCAAGAAAAGGTGTAGATACTTTGTTTTCTTCCTGCCAGCTTTTTCCTTTTGTGAGAAGCTGGATCCTCATCTTTTCAAGTATAATACTGTAATGATATACAGAGTTGCTGCTGTGTTGGTCTCAGAGCATCTAAGAAACAAAATAGATACAATGGCACAATCATGGAATTATAGCACATCAAAAGACTAGAACACAGCATATAAGCACTACAGGGATTGCAGGCCATCATAATGAGATAGGGAAGTTTGTGTGATTTCAGCTACTGGAATAGTGCAATAATGATCACCCAAAAGCACTTGCTCTTTTGCCAGTAAATTTCTTATTCAGTAAATAAGGCAGTGGTTTGGTATGTAAAGCTCTTCTTTGAACTCAGTAGGAGATTAACCAACAGAGAGTATATTAGCAGTGCATTATATAAAGATGACAATTTTTTTCCTCAGGTGTTGTGAAGATTAATTTTTTAATGTTTGTAAATACAAGTCTTTGATGATATAAAAGTTTTTTCTAAGCTGCAATGCAGAATTTTAGACAGGAAGCCAAAGAAGAGAGGCAGAGAAATGGCCAGAAATGAGGGAGCAGGAAGAGAGGAAACCTTGTCTTTTAAACTTGTATAGACCTAAACAGATCCCTATGATTTCAGTGTACCTCTCACTGCAGTCCCAAACCCCACAGACACGTGCGTCTTCAGTTGTTACACCATACTTCCATTTGTAGTTCAGAATTGAAACTTTCACCTCCTATGCTTCTGCTTTTCGGCTAGTCTTGCTCTGTTGACATGGACACCAGCAAGACCATCCCTGAAAGAGATTAAATGTTTTTTTTTCTATATTACTTCAACAAAGGCTGACATGCCTTCCCATCACAAGCATTTTTTTGGAGGGGGAGGTGATGGCGGAAGAGCTAGATGTGCATGTCAAGGCAATTCCCTCCTCAGCAAGGCATTCCTAGTAACATGTCTGTCTTGGCTAAGGCCTCACAGCCAGCTTCAGTAAACTAGCTGTCTCACTGTATATGTGTAGTATTGACAGAACTTGATAACCTGAATGAATGTCTTAAGGCTGTAATGGACTGGATGAGGAAAAATAGATGTAAACTGAATCCTAATACGATGGAGGTACTCGTCATGAGGACCCCTAATCTGGATATGGAGATATGTCAACCAGTTCTGGACGGGGTCACACTTCCCCTAAAAGACTGTGTTCACAGCTTGGGGGTGCTCCTGGACTCGTCACTTCAGTTGTCATCACAGATAGATGTGACAGTCAGGAGTGCCTGCTATCAGTTTGCCTTTTGGGCGGTCTGTATCCCGCCTTAGTTTCCTTGTCTTTCAAACAAGAATTTGTCTAACATTTCAGAAATTAAATTTGCACTCCAGTACAGAATCTAAGGCTTCACTGCTTGTCTTTGAAACTATATTTTTTTATGGAAATTATGATGAAAATCCAAGCCAAATTAACATTACACAAATCAATCTAAGCATTACAGAAGACTCTTTTCATCTACATTTTCCCTGTCCTTTTTCTTTTTTTAAGTACAAGCGATAAAGTGAGCAGAATGGATTTTTCATATACTATGCACTGGAATCTGAATCATAACTATTCATCATGATGTTATTAGCAATAATGCAAAAATAATGCATCCCGGATTTTTTAAGATTGTGCTAAATTTAGGCAGTCTGCTATGGAAAGTCAGTAAATGGCAAATATTAATTCCAGGTAGTGCTGTGATCAAAAGCAAAATATCCACCTTCCATTTGGAAGGAAGAAGAATCAACTCTGACTTTCTCACTGTCTTATTCAATGAATAGTAAAAGATTACTTCATCCTAGCCATAAAGAGCCAGTTAATTTGATATCTGTGCCTGCAATCAGGAAGCATTCAAGTGTAGAACAAACATGTTGAGAGCCCACTTGAAAATAAATGTGTATGATTTAGCAAAGCACAAAGTTCTCTGTTTTGGAAGTTTGTGGTGATTATATGAACAAGCCTCAGAAAAATAGAAGTGCCATGAGGTGACCGAATTATGAATATTTCATCATTTTGCTTTTAACCTTGAAGCCACCCATAAAGACAACCTTTCTCCAAGTGAATTCCTTTTCATGTGTTTCTGCTTGAAAGGTAATAAACTCATGTATTTTGTCTCCCTTGCACTACACTGTTTACCTTTTTTTGTTTCACACAAAATGACTGAACATTTTATTTCTATGGTGAAACAGGTGGTTTTAATCTGAAATGTAAAGGCAGTATCCAAGGTGCTGAACATTATTCTCCCAAATAGGTTCAGCATGGAAAGCAACATAGCTTCCAAAGTGCGAAATCCTAGAAGAAGTTACATAGCTTCTTTAAAGTACAGAGTACAGTCCAAAGCACAACCAGTTATAACTGAGAGTAGATTTGCGTTCATGTGACGTTAATGTGAAAGCTGGACAATGAAGGAAGTTGACAGGAAGAAAATAAACTGATTTTAAAGACAACCGAAAAGACAAATACATAGTTCTTAGAGCAAACTAATTTCCCCTTAAAATTACAGTGATCAAACTGAGGCTAACATACTTTGGACATATCATGACTCATTAGAAAATACAATATGCTCAGAATATTGAAGTCATATCATAAAAGGATTGATTCAATCAAAGAACCCACAGACTGACTTGGCAAAATCTCACCAGGTCTTCACAGGGTGTTTTGTAGGTTTTGCATTCACAGGATTACAATGCAAATATGTTGACTGGACAGCAATTAACAATAACAACAAATCAAAGCTACAGTTTTTGAAAAAGATAGGAGTCTCTTTGAGGAGGAATTGATCAAGAAATTATATCAATTAATTTTAACCTTGATGACATTTGGGAATACTTACCTTTTCAAAACAAGGTGGAATTCTTTGGTGATATAGTTTTTCTGCTGCTGCTTAGTACAGTGGATGGCCTTGATCTCTTTTATCACCCAGGATTTTATTATTTGGTTTCATTATGAATCCAAGGCCTGTTACAGACTGCCAAAATAAAGCTGCGTCGGGTCTCTTTGGAGGTGTGCTATTTTAATGATGCATGGGTCCTAAGAGTCCGGAGGTCACGCCAAAGCCACACTCCATTCCTAAGCACTGGAGTGCAGCTTTGGTGCAGCTTCTGGATTCTTAGGACCCATGCATCATTTAAACAGCATACCTCCAAAGAGACCCGAAGCAGCTTTATTTTGGCAGTCTGTAACAGGCCATAGTTTTATCATTGTTCATGCTTTCTTGGGAAAGAGTCCTGGCATATTTTAATGTGTGTGTGTTTGGTTTTTTTAGCTTTTCAAGATTATTCATGAACAGGACTAAGATATTCTGTTGAATATGATAAAGATCATGGATGAGCTGTGGCATAATACAACCCTTTCTTTTTGCACAGTTTTCAGGTAGGATTAAAAGCAGTTTTCTGTCTTTGAAGTTGCCTTAAAATTGTTAGAACAAAAATATTTCCCCCTTTATAGTGTAAATCAAGGCTCATCATTATGGCAGTATATCTGTCATGGCCATTTTTCTGTGACACAAACAATGGCTTTTTCTTTTAATCTATAGGGAGCTGAGCAAACCTACACACTCGCTTTAAATTCTGTCAGATGTAGATGTTTGGTGTTGTCCTGCTTTAGACGTTCCAGCCTGGTTGAAGCTTGAAAAGATGAGTGTGGATAGGAAGCAAAGCAGAGAGGGGATCAGTGAAGTTTTGGGGTTGGGTGACCTGATGACCTCCACCTTCCCTTGGAGCTTACAACCATACAAAATCATGAAACATGGTGTTAGTTCTGTTTTTGCCATGAAGCAGAGTGAAGCAATTACCTCAGTTTCAGATGCTATGGAAAAGGAATAGCAGTCATCTCCAGCACCCTCTTCAAGACCTCTGGCCCATCTTCCCTCTGAAACAATAGATCATGTGGGCCACATAGTCTGTCCTGTATTGGCTATATGAAGACAGACAGACAGAGGTGGTGGAGAACCTTTTTTGTTTCTAGTGCTGAAGGAAAGTTCAATCTCTTTATATATGGATTGGAGGAGGGCAGTTATTCTGCCTTGTTCTTTGCTTCAAGCAGCAGAATGTCTTGTGGCAGCCCAGTAGGACAGATGTCAAGTATTATGTCTACAGTCCCATACTTTGGAATATGAGCCTCTGAAGTAATAAAAATTACTGTTTTAATAGCCATGTATAGGTTTAATCTTTCAGTTATCTCCTGGCATCTGATAAGAAATTGAAGTGTTTGTAGATGGGGAAATTATTGAATGAAACCCTTGAAAAGGCTGAGCATGTAAGATATGGGAACAGATTAAGATTCCCAGGGGGTCTGTTTTGCATGGAATGCCTGTCCCAAACACAGTCTGGACAACCAGCCAAAGGCTGACTACTACACAGCTGATAGTCAGCAGCTAATGAGCAAGCCAGGTCACAGAGTAGCTTACAATTCAGCACTGAGGGTCAAACAGACCGGTTGCTCCAGCCACAGTCACTCCCTGGTTGGCACAGGATTGCGGCTACCAGACACTACAGTCCTGAGGCCAGCTACCACCACAGTCCTGAAAAGGCTGCTGGCAAGGAGTGCTTTTTTGTGCTCCTTTTGCCAGTGGCCCCAGGCCACCATAGGGGGCCATGATGCAGCTTCAGCCTGATCCAGGGGGTATGTTTCATCTGTACACCATGCCGTAGGATCAACATGAAGCTGGCACTTTTAGCCCATCTGTCTCAGCCTTACTTCACCATTGTAAGCACAAACATTAAGTCTCAAACAGAGCTCAACAATGTTCCCATCAGATGAAAAGCATCCAGAGTCAAAAAAACACAGCCCAGGTCAAGCACAGAATTCAGGAACATGACGGAGAGCCAGGTAGGTCAAAAAATCTCTGATATTTCTGAAAGGAAGAGCTAGCAATTTATAGATCCACAGCTCAATGCAGCTGCTGCTTAATTAATTGCTGCTTCCTATAAATCCTCTAAGACCTCATGAAGCCCTCCTTTTGTAATTTCCCTGTGGCGAAGGTAGCTAGGGGTACATGGATAGAACTCCCTGCCAAAGCTGATGCTGAACTCTGGGCTGTCTCTGCTACATGTGGTTCTGGAACCTCTTTCTTCTCTGGTTCTGCAGCAGCTGCCAGCATGTCCACTGCTTTAGTCTCCAAGTCATCCATGCCCATGTTCTGGAACTGTGATAATGCCCCATATTTGGGGGCTTGAAGTTCAGTCCCATATAGGGGCCATATGGAATACCTCAAATGGGGTGTTCCTTGATTTGGTGAGAACAGGTGCCAGCTGCACTCCTAAATGACCAAAAGGCACAAGAAGTTGGCACATAGCAAAATGGCCTTGCATACAAAATGCTTGGAGTCTACCTGTTGGGGCTGCTCTTCTTCCTCTTCTCTGACCAGTTAGACAGAACAGGCCCAAATTATGCTATTTTCTCTGTTGCTTATAGAACAAAGAGGAGGGAGTGTGGGCACCAGCCAACCTTCCAATACCCACACACACTTCCAATACCCACACACCCACCTGAAGCCATTTTGCTGCATGCCAGAAACTCCATGGTGGTATGTTGTGAGCACAACTAGTATCTGCTCTTCTTGAAAGCAGCCCTCAATCTCATAAAAGGAGGACCTCTAGCAAGAGTACTGAGCTGTTGTGAAATCTCGTCATGTGAGAGTCTGATAGTCTTGTGAGAGATTTTTGTGGTTTTTTCAGGCTATGAAGCCATATTCTAGAAGAGTTTTTCCCCCCTGATATTTCACCAGCACATATGGCACAGTCAGATGCACAGGGAAGCCATTGAAATCCATAAAGAGCTGGACAACTTCAATAGGAAAGACGAACCCCTTAAAGTAAACAAAGTTTGGCTACAAGTCCTGAAAAACACCAAAATCAAGACCATGCAAATGCAAATGAAAGCCACCCAGGATCATCCATTCTACATAAAAATCGCCAGAGTTCTAATATTTTCCTTTAATCTAGTATAATTTCCAGGATAACTTCCTTACCCTCTTAGTGCATCGTGCATTTTGTTTCCAAAATTTAACCAACAATAACTTTCTCAACCTTCAGTTTCAATTTCGATTCTTCTTATTTCATAATTGTATTATTAGGCAATGGATTATTAATTAAATAGACACCCTGAGGCCTGGCCATTCAACAAGAGAACAATGCACAGATTAACAAGCAAATCGCTTCCTATCAACCAACAGTATATATACCCCACTCTCTTCCATGCCAGCATTTCCTGAAGATGCCAGCCACAGCTGCTGGTGAAACATCAGGGAAAAAGGTTTTCTAGAACATGGCCTCATGGCCCGAAAAACCCACAAAGAATGCCAGCCATAAAAGCCTTGAACCTCACAGTCTTTTCATGAAACTTGAGGAACACTTTACATAAGCCCACCACATGTATACTGAAGAATCTTGGGCTGGCTAGGCAACAGAGAAGAATGTCCTATATTGGTTTCAGAAAAACCTGATAATGCTACAAAAGACAGTAAATGAACTGACACTGACTGGGCCACAAAAACAGGCAAACAGAGCTTGGAAAACTGGAAAGGTCAATATGACTGATTGGTGGTCTTGATTTTGGAATTTCTGGTTTATAGAAAAGCTCACTGATCAATCTAGAAGCTTGTGGGATGGAATCTTCCTCTGCCTTTTGAAGAACGATGGTTCCCACTTATATCTTATCTCAACAACATTGGAGCAGAAGTGGGACTTCCTTTGTAATATGATTCCCTTTCGATGATTGAACTGGTGCAAAGAACGTATCTCTGTATTCTGAGTCCATCCCTGTTTTTATGTAATGTTGCTCTCTTACATCCCATGTGACTTTGAAGCTGGTTTTTAAGGATCTGTATTTTAGCTCGATTTTGTTTGTATTTGTTACTGTTTTCTGCCTTTTTGGGGGGTAAGAAATAAAGTTATTTTTTATAAAGGGTAAACCATTCTGTTAGAAGCAGTCACAGACACAAACTAAATCTTGGTTGAATCCATAAATCCTGATCCAAATTAAGACAGCTCTGAAGATGTATTGCCACCAATGAATTAGAAAGTGAAGGTTAAATTTGTTGTTCCCTTCAATCTCTACAAAACCCCTTTCAGGCAATGTAGCTGTCCTTCAACACAGCTATTTCCATGTTGTTGGTGGGTGGAGTGGCTGCAGAGGTGCACCCACCTATTTTCTTGTGGCTGGATGCACTGCAATAAGGACCCTGGGAGATCTCTATGGATGCTTGTCACAGTGTGTCCAGCTACATGAACATAGCAGGATGCATCTCTACTGATCTCTCCATTCTCAAAAAAAGATGACTGTATTTGAGAGGCTTTGTTGATTAAAAGGTGGGTTTGAAGGTGGGAGACATACAGAAATGTAGCAGCCATATACCAAAGATAAATGTCTTGATCAGGATTCCAGTCAAAATGTCCGCTTGTCATAAATGATTTGTGAATTTCTCACGAATATAAATTTCTTCTGAGTGCTCACCTACTTATAGTTTCTGTCAGCTACCTATACAATGATCAGCCTACCTATTTAATATTTCATTTTTTCATTTTAAAAGACATTTATGATATACATTTGGAGTGTTCATATTTTTAGATAAAGATGAGTAGAGGAAAGAGAGAGGCCAGTCTTCACATTTCACCTGTGCTGTGGATTTATGATTGGATTTTGAGCAATTTCTCATTACTTCCTTTGACAGTGAACTCAAGGCTAGGAATGTGTGAGAAATTTATTCCACAAAGTGTTCCACCTCTACACTTCCTGATTCAAATACATATATAGATACACTTTGTATAGGGAAAGCCATACAGTTCTTGCATTCTGCAAAAGTAAAAAAAAAAAAAAGTATTTGACAACATGGATACACTGGCAAAATGCAGAACAAAACACCATTGCATAAATTCCAAAATGCAGACAAACATGCTTTAGTCCCTGTTGGCCTTTCACCACCAAGTTAAAAAAAAAGCATCTCTAATGATTTATAGTGGTGGTTTCCAGATTTTGGTCTTTACAATGTTTTGGGCTTCAGCTTCCAGAATTCCTGAAAATTGGCTTCAGATAGCATCTGCAGTCGAAAAGATCTGCAGGACCAAAGTTTGTGACTCATTGCCTTATATTGTTCTACAAGATGGCATAGCTAGCTGTAGCCCTTAGCATCTGTAATGGAGTGGATATACAATACTGAGGGTTCCTCCAGACTGAAGGCTTCTGCTTCAGGATTTCATATCTTGTAATTATTGTTTCCACTTCCCATCCAGTCATATCTGAAATATATAGGCTTTTGGACCTGATTTGTTGATTGTTATAGTTTAGATTGGCCTGTTACTTTTCAATTGCTCTAAACTTCCACTTGAGTTGTAGTTAAGCTGTGGTGCTGGCACTGTTTCCCTCCATTCCCCCTTCCATCCCTTCCATGAACTCAGCTCCTAACTCCTTGTGTTACTCCCCAATATCCACATTTCCTTTAACACACTTTTAAAAAAAAAAAAAAAAAAAAGTAGTACAACGCTTCAGCACTATGGCTATAACTTTTTTAAAAAAATATGTTATAGCCATAGTATGAAAGTGCTGTACTACATTGCCTTGTAACTGGAAAAGAAAGGAGAGGGAAAAAAGTTCAGTTGAAATTGTAACGGAGGAACAAAAGACAATAGAAAAGCCTCTATGATGCTTGAGATGTGATTATTTTGTGGCATGAGTGAGGTTTCCCACTATTCCCACCATTCCTCCCATGAGTTTCTTGAGTCACAGTTTTTGAGATAAGGCAGGGTATGTGACTGACTAATGAAATTCAATACTCCTTTGCTCCACCAGTAGTTATATCTCTGACTTGCACATTTATGTATTTTTTATATTGTAATCATTCTGTTGTGACCTTATTTTTGTACAATCAGGTAACAGGAATGAAGGTCAGGTGCAAAGGTCACCCTTTCATTTCCAATGCCATCAGTAAGACCACATAAAAGTATAGCAAGAAGAACTTAGACAATGAGTACAGGTGTGTGACAAGTAAGAAGGGTGTAAGGATATCAGGAAGAGAACAGCAGCAACAACACTTGCCAGATCCTAATGCTTTTGGCCAGTATGGAGGAGACATATTTTTCCAGGGTTTACTTGTTATTTATTTCCCCATTTTGGAATAATTGTTTTTTATCCACAAAGAAGTCATAGTGACCTGACTCGTGCATTCAATATATGAGTCCTACTCTAACAAAAATGTGAACCACTATACAAATTAAATGTGCTGTTAAAGTATGGGAAAGAAAATCATTCTGAGGACATTGTGTGTATGTGTGGGGACAGAATGCAGAGAAACTGAATGGTTTCTAATTGTCAGGGAAGCAGGGAGGGGCTGCATTTTATCACACTGTCAGTTTCTTGTGTATGCTGGACATATCGTACATAAAGTAGGAGTAGACTTGGAGGAAGGTGTGAAAAGTGGAAGAAGGAGCATCAACATTTTAAGATATGCAGATGATACCATGCAACTAGCAAAAAAATAGTAAAGACTTGGAACAATTACTGAAGAAGTCAAAGAAAAAAGTGCAAAGGCAGGTTTACAGTTGAACATTAAGAAAACAAAAATAATGACCACAGATGATTTAAATCCCTTTAAAGTAGACAGTGAAGACCTTGATATAGTTTAAGATCTCCCATACCTTGGGAGATCATTAGTCAGAATGGAGACTAGAGTCAAGAAATAGGAGCAAGGCTGAGACTTGGAAGAACAGCTATGAAGGATTTAGACAAGATCCTGAATTGTAAAGATATATGGTTAAATACTAAAGTTAGTATTGTCTATGCCATTGTATTTCCCATTCCTATGTATCATTGTAAAAGCTGAACAGTGAAAAAAGTGGATAGGAAGAGAATCCACTCATCTGAGATATACTGCTGGAGAGATTTTTAAGGTTACTGTGGACCGCTAAAAAGACAAATAAATAGATCCCAGAAGAAATCAAACCTGAAACCTAGAATGCAGGATGACTAAACCAACCCATGTATACTTTGGCCATATCATGAGAAGTCATGACTCACAAGGAAAGACAATAACGCTTGGTAAGGTAGAAGGGAGTAGGAAAAGGGGAAGACTGCATTCCAGATGGATAGACTCAATCAAGGACGTCAAAGCCCTGAGTCTGCAAGACCTGAGCAGAACTGTTGATGATAGGGTGACTTAGAGGTCTCTCATTCCTTGGGTCACCATAAGTTGAAGTCGACTTGATGCCAGTTAGCAACAACAACATGTGGGGATTGTTAGAGAAAAAAAGATCTTTGGGATGGTTGATGTTACCGGTGGTTCTGGACTGGTACCAACTGGAACAGATGCAGTCTTCTCAGCTACTCAATAACAAAGTAACTTCAACACAGATTTTCACTCAAATGAGGGTTTATTGACTTTGTTGCTATTTACACTTTACAGCAGGCTACTATACATCTATACTCTTTCAGAGTCCATGCTAGAAGCTTGAATGTGACATCAGTCTTTGTTCTCTCAAAAGATCAACCTTCCCACCAAGTGGACACACCTCTTTCCCATGAAGTCACCATGCTACACAGGAGCATAACAATAATACATTTGTTGATATTATGTCTCAGCACATGTCCTTGAAGACTTGCTCTTCCAGGCCTAGCCTTTCTGGCCTTCAACAGGAACCATTTTAAACCTTAGTTAACCATTGACACATCTGAACATTTTCAATACAATTTAGAAATATATTTTAACAGGATTTGCACTGAAAGCATATAAATTTGGATATTACTGTATATGTCATATAACATCTGGTTTTACATATTGCTGTAGCACTACAAAATTAGTGTGCATAAACCTGATGAAATGCAAGACAGCCCAATTGCTCAGGATGTATTTAACAAAGACTCTAAGTAGTCAGCATCCACCACATTGTAGTCAACATCCACCACCCATTCCAGGTGTATACAAGTGTAAATGTCTTGAACACTTCTTCTTGGGAGGAGGGAGGAAAGAAGCACAACTCTCCACACACAGAAAAATAGCATACCAGGGGGAGACTGCAAAATCCTCCTTTTTGAAATTCTAGTTTTCTACACCCCCTTCCCTCACTTACATATACACATACAATAATCTGAAGTGACCACCTGGGAAAAGCTTTAACTCTAGCTGATTGCATAAATTGGCTCTCCATTTCTGACATGTTACCACACCATTTGCTTCTTCCCTACATGCAGATAATCATTGCAGAGACCTTGTCAGTGTGCATTCCACTGTGAATTTGAGTGTGTGGGCTTATCCCAGGAGAAATGGCAGCTGGCTGCTTCTTATATAGACATCTCCCATGTTTTTCAGCTGTGTGCTAATTGGGAGCACCGGAATATGACATGTCATTTTTGCCTTCAGTAAAAGTGTCTCTTTCTCAATTAATTTCCTTCATACTTTCTGACACAGTTAGTATCATAGCCACAGCTGCAAAGGTGACAGTGACAATGGCAGGTTACAAGTTCCTCACTGCAAGCAACATTTCTGTCTCGCACCCACCCACCCAGAAATGAAAGCACAGCCATTGAGCAGATTGCTGTCTCCTGTACTGCTAGAAAATGGTTCTCTGTGTAAATGCCACAATTTCTGGCAAGGACTATGAGGGACACAATATTACCATCACATCTGGTGCATCCCACTGCCTTTGAGAAGACTACAGAATATTGAAGACAGCTGTTTTCATTCTCAGCTGTTAGAGAGAAATCCACCCTGGTATCTAGCTGATTTTCACATTTTTCCCCTGCCATATGTCTGAAAACCTGAATTCTTGAACTAATTTATTCACTTAACAATGGAGTATAGAAGCAGTCTGAAGATATCCCATAATGGAGAAAAATCCTTACCTTGAAAGGCCACAGAGCAGAATAATTTCTTAACATGCCCTTCAACATAATACACAGTTAACTCACGTAAAAACTAATTAGAAATGTTGGCAAGAGCTGCTGTGGATGCCCACCCTGGCCCCATGTGGCACTTAAAATTCCGTTGTATTTTAATGATGTATAAAGGCACAACAAAATGAAACCGATAAAACAAGTTTACAAGGACATTGGCAAAATAAGTATTTAAGTGGTTTAAGTGGTTTTCTGCTCTTCAATAATTAACCCATAGCTGTTAGGATTTCCTTTTTCTCACTCAAAAATATCATTTTCTTTCTCCATGTCTATATGTGTGTCAGAATGGTGTATATAAAAAAAGGAAAGAAAAACTGGTTTTACTTTTCAGGAAGGATATTTTCAGTAAAAATAGACAAATCTGTTACTGTGCTTCTTCAAAGGTATTTCTTCTTTCCTCACTTCTTAGCCCATTCTGTGCCATTTCCAAGTCGAACTGTTTTTAAAGAAAATAAATTCTGTGTGTATACATATTTTTGTGTGTATTTTTGAAATTGTTGCAATCTTGGATTTGTTAATGGATGTGAGATCTTACACATCCTTATCTTTCACACTGAATGCGGTTCGCTTCAGATTAGAGCAGACAAACCCATCAAGTCTAGCATCCTGTTTCCTTTTTGTGCATGGCAGGCAATTGCATGAAGGCCAGGGGCAATTTTTCCCCAACCCACATTGGGGGGTCGCACTCATACACAGTAACCCCAAATATTTCTGTATTCTCTAGCAGTTCCTCTCAAAATTATGACATCACATCCTGTCACCATTTTGAGAGAGACTGCAGAAGAAAATGGAGTCATATGAGGTAGTAGGAGATCCTAGAGTTTTTGTAGGGGTGGGGATATTTTCAGGTTTTCTATCATGGGTGGGTGGATTCTACCTGATCTGAGGGCAAAATATGTACACATTTTTTTTTGAAAGGAGGGTTGGTGGCTTTGGGGGTCTGGTGAGGGTCTTCAAGGCCTTCCAAAATAGGCCCGTATGTTGTCCGTGGGCCACACTATGTCTTGTGGACAGTCCACAGGCAGGATGTGAGAGCAACTTTCCTCTCTCACTGTTTCCTTCCTAGCCACTGATATTGCATGTTATGCCAAAGAATATAGCATGACCCATCTCATTTATATTTGTATTGCCTAAACATGTGTGACTGCATTCCTATGAAAGCAATATACATTGATTCAAGCTCTTCTTTCCCACATGTTTGTTTATCATTTCTGGATTGAAAAAAGTATCACTTCCAAATTAATATAAATCACTAATCTACATAACTGGCACAAGGGTTTAGTTTTCCATGTAACCTTCTAAAGCCTTTCGTTGCTTAACATATTTCTCTGCTTAAACAATGCCCATTAAATTGCTGCAGATTATTTCACAGATAATCTTTGTAGGGCTGGAGTATTTGTTGTTTTCCTCTTAATTATATCTCAAGTGTTTTAGATAATTTTAATTAGCATCTAAGGAAATGCTAGTGGATTATAAATGAGTTTCCCCCACCCTATTCCTCCACCCTCCTGTGTTCATTTATGTGTCTGTCCTCATTGGTGACATTCAACAAGAGGCTTTGAAGTTCAGCGCTACTATTGCTGCTTTGAAACCATGTGGGTACAAATCATTTCAGAAACATTTGGTGATGGGTTGGAGGGACTGATTCATGAAAGCAACACTTTTCCCTTCCAAGGAGAATCAAGTCTTGAGAGCAAAGAATATTCTTTTTCTGACCAAAATCCAAAATTCCTCATTCTGATATACTATTCCAATTTGTTTACACTTTCTAAGAACTGCACAAACAAATGTGAGACAAATGATTCATGTCACAGGATAGTAATGCTCATACACATTTCTTTTCTGAGCTTGTGCATTCATCTGGAAGCTAAAACTCAATCTGCAGATTGGCTGTTTTCATGGTACACTTCATGTGAATTGGAGCCAGTACAAGAAAAGGGGAAAACCCACTAGAGTGCATGAGTAACATCTTACTTTCCTGACCTTGCATTCATTTTATTTTTTTACCAGACCTGATTTTAATGGATTCATTCCTTTGTGATCTTTCCCCATATGCTGATTTGTGCTAGATAAAGTGCAAACTACTAGTTGGCATTCAGGTAACATTTTCCTAGGCCTTTGTCAGGAAAATGATCTCAGATCCCCTTTTGAAGGAATTGGCAAGGCACAAAGCACTACCTTTCTTTCTTGATAGTAGCAGAATTATGTTTAAAGAAAACACTGCATGGTTATTTTTTTAACACACCCCCCTCCCCCCAATCCAGTTTTTTAAGACTGGTACTAGATTTTTGCATAACATAGCAAATTCTTAGATAACGGCTGAAATTATGCATGGGGCTTTTGTTGGCTGATTGACATTCTGAATCACAGGTCAATCTACAGATTTGGAAAGGATGATGATTGCTTCTAGGGTGCAGCTACACTATAGAAATAATGCAGTTTCTACACCTCTTTAACTGCTATGGCTCCTCCTTCAGAATCCTGGGATAGGTAGTTTTGTGAGGCACCAGCACTCTTTGGCAGAGAAGGTTAAAGACCTTGTAAAACTACAAATGCCAGGATTCCATAGAATGGAGCTACAACACTTAAAGTGATATCAAACTGCATTCATTCTGCAGTGTAGGTGCACATTTAGTCTGTGCAGGATGAGCACAAACAGTAGCATAGCTACCATTATAGTACAGCCTTGAAACATGCAACTCATAATTGACAAAATACCATGACTTAATTGTACAGCATCTACGTTATTAGCAGCATTGTGAGGATTTGATTGGGAATGCTATCATAGGTGAACAACCCTGCTTGAATTCTTGCAATCTCTGGCCTTGTCTTCATGGGCCAAAGGCCTGTCCCATCCTCAACTCCGCTCATTCTGCCACCATACTATTCAGATGACATACATCCCAAACTCAGGTTCTAGTGTGGTCAGTCTGGTTGGGGGCTCGCATGTCCCACACCAGAACCAGGTCACAACAAGGTTAATATCTGTTTTTGTGTCACAGTGGTTGTCTCCACAGGGGGCCTACTGGGTCACCTGATGCATCCACTGCTGCTGTGGGTATTCATTCTGAGGTCAGAATGACGTGCTCAGCACATGTGCCACAACACAGAAACAGAGATCAAGAAAACAAGGGCAGAACGGGGCAGCTGTCAGACCAGGACACTCCAGGTTGCCCTTGAAGTATCCTGGCCATGGCAAACAAGACCAAAGTCAAAGTAGCCAAGATAAGATTTCAGCTTCTTTGGCCAAGAATTGGAATTGTCCAGCTCTCCAAGTTTTGTTAAACAACAGCTCCCAAAATGTTTTACTATTAGCTATCCTGGCTAAGGCTTGTGGGACTTGTAGTCCACCCATGTCTGGAAGGTTGGCCAGGGTTACACCTGTTGTAGGTTGTCTCCAACCACCTATATCTCCTTCTTTCTCGTGAAGGTGGTGACTGAATTGCCACTGTTATTAAAATATTGTAAGTCATCTAGCATAGGTCTACCACAGCCACCCTTCATCATCTATCAGAACTACTTTTATTGGAAAGATAATGAAAGCAATATATTAGTTCTGATAGTTCAAAGTGTCTTGGTCTTCTTTTCTTCCTAACATTCCATAGCCTTGTGAAGATGTTCAGCATGTTCACATAAAGGCTAAAAGTAGAAAGAAGGTATGGGAATGCATGTAAGCACATCCCACACTTCTTAGTCACCGATCTTCTCAAGTTGAGCAAGTAGGTCTGAAGCAGACTTCTATATACAGCCACATAAACCTGAGTAATCAGGAATCCTAATATCATCAGGAAAAAAGAGACAAAACTTACCACTTACATTTAATCTTCAGATAGCTATCCCTTCAAAAATATTCACATTCTCTACGAATATTCCATTGTTAAAATTAAGCATGTGAGAGATTATTTGAAACATTACTACTCAGATTTAAATGTCAAAAATAATCAAAACTCTCAATGGAAAAAAGACCCTGAAGGCTGACATAAATATTATCAAAATGTTTAGGAAGACATTTAAATTCTAACCATATACAACCCATTCTTATGCAGCCTGACATTATCTGTAAATGGCAGATAATGGAATTATGTTTTTACTATATAGATAATAGACTTTTGAGCCACCCTGATATAGTGGTTTGAGTGTTGGACTAACGTTCTGGAAACTAGGCCTTGAATCCCTGTTTGGCCATGGAAACCATAGGGTGATCTTGGGAAGTCATACTTTTTCAACCCCATAAGAAGGCAAAGGGAAACCTTTCCAAACAAATCTTTCCATGGAAACCCTGTGATAGCTTTAGCTTAGGACTGTCATAAACTAAAAATAGTTTGAAGACACACAACAGAACAAAGCATGAGATGCAATGATGCAACAACACACAGTCGACTTTACTGAAATTCCTTTAATGGTGTCTTCTACTTCCATTAGATAGAGAAACATATATCTGACAAGCACTATTATCATATTGCTTATTCAAAATTATTTTACTCAATTTCTTATGTCTCCTAAAGTAGTCCTTTGGTACTACAGCCCTAGGGAAATTCATGGATTATCTAATTATCTCAGTGTTTTGATAGTTCTGTGAACAGTCATATAACAGTAATAAAATACAAAGGCAAGCATTTTAAGTCCATTAGCTACATTTCACCACTATAAAGTTTGCCACAAAGAATGTACAGAGCAAATCAAAATCTTGTTTGGTCTTTCTGGTCAAACTCTACATTCACTAGGATTAGGGGGTGAAGGACTCCCATGAATGTGGAAAAACTGCAAATAAAAGAAAAACACTATTCTTTTTACCTAAGAGAGCTACCTCTCTAGTAATCTCTATGTCCTTGAATGCAACTCTATGGTCTACATGTGCCAGAGGTTGATTATAGAATCATACTTTGGACCTACTTTAGAAACATCTAGGTTCTCCAGCACAACACTATGGTCAACTTCTGGCACAGTTGTACTGGAGGACCTAGAGATTCCTAGAGACCACATATTAATCAAAATCGCAAAAGTCAAAGCCACAAATGTGGAGGACCAACTGAACTTAGGGGTCAAGTAGATAGGCAGCTTGCAGTGACCTTTGGCTGCTTCAGCCCCCATCACTCCCTAATCAGTATGGGACTGTGGCAACTAGACACCCAAAGCTGGCTGCCACCAGGGTCCTGAATGGGCTGCCAGCAAGGCGTGCTTTTTCTGTATTCCTTTTGCCAGCAGCCTCAGGCCACCTTAGGCCGCTGTGACAATGCTTTGACCCAATCTGGGTGTGTCTGTCATCTATACACCACACCCCTGGGTCAGCCTGAAGCCGGCACTTTTGGCCCATGCATTCCGAGCCACAGTTATACATATATAACTAAATAAGGTTTCCTGTCCAAACCCCTGAAACCTACTTTACCAGGCATCAGCCACACCAAGAGAAGGGAATCTGTTCTACTAGTGATAAGAGCACAGGGGGAGGATGTTTCCATCTCTTCTCTGCTTCAGATCATCACAGCATCACTTGCTGGCAGAAGTGATTGGACCTTGCACCCTGATTGTAAGCAGAACAGACATCATTGTTTCAGTGCAACTGGTAAAGTAGGATTAGGAGGGCATTTATGTAGGGATACTCAATGTGGAGCAATAATAATAATAATAATAATAATAATAATAATAATAATAATAATTTTGTAATTTATATTTCCCGCTTCTCCCATTGGATCGAAGCAGGATTACCGCAAGTAAAAACATCATAGGGTTGGACTGGATGGCCCTTGCGGTCTCTTCCAACTCTACGATTCTATGATTCTATGATAAAAATACATATATAATTTGGAATACATCAATCAAAGAAAATAAAGTAAAAAAGGAAGAGTCGTTACAGTATTGCTCACAATCATGAGAATGGAGGTTATGATTCTGTAGTTGTGATACAAGATACCAACCATTGTTTTTGCAAATAAAATTATCACCATAAAAGCTGAAAAGGCAACAGCATCTTGCATGGGTCAGTGACCACTTTCATCAAGAGATTTATTGGTTATCAAGACACCCTTTCTCATCAAAGGAGAAAAAATTCAAATAATATTTACATCCCCAGCTTCTACCACCTCTATAAACGTTCACAACTTCCCTCTCCCTCTTTCCCCCCTCATATTTATCACAACTTCTTTCTGATTTCCTTTCTAAAGAAAAGGGAAACATGTTGTATAGCACACAAAAATGCATGCCTTGTGTTTTTTCTTGTTGTCATCTGTATTTATACCCTGCCTTTTTACCATAATGAGGACTCAATGATGCTTACAAATTAAATATAGTTTAAAGACATACAAAATTTGAACATTAAAATAGAATTAAACAATTAACAATATTAGAACAACTTAGAGCATATGGTTAGAAATGAGTTTTAAAACAAACTAAAAAGCACAAATAATACAATGAAACAGTATAGCAGTCTCTGAAAAACCCTTCCCCTAAACATCTTCAGTTCTAAAACCTGTTGGAATAAACACATATTGATAACAGAAGGATAGCAAGGAGGGTCATTCTAGTTTCCCAAAGGAGACTTTCCAGAATCTGTGACCTGTGTCTTCCCTGTGAAGATGCTGGGCCTGAGACAAAGGTTTGTCAGATAGACAGGAGTGAAGCCATCTAGGGCTTTATAGGTCATATAGCCGTTTTGAATTGTGTCTTGAAACAGACTGGCAACCAGCAGAGCTATTGTAGAAGGAAGAGAGGGTTATATGGTCCCTATAACCAGCCCCAGTTGATACTGTGGCTGCAGGTCTTTGTACCGAGCAAACTTTGTGAACACTTTTCAAAGGCTACTCTACAGAGACGCTTGCATTCCAACTATTTTTTGAGTTTCTCTTTCAAAATATGGGTTCATTTCCAACTTATGGTGACCCTAAGGTGACCCTTCCATGGGGTTTTCTTGACAAGATTTGTTCAGAAGGAATTTGCCTTTGCCTTCCCCTGAGACTGAGAAAGTTCAACTTGCCCAAGGTTTCCATGGGTGAGTGGGAGATTCGAACCCTCATCTCTAGAGTCATGGTCCAGTACTCTCCTTTCACAGTGTATCTTATCATTTTTCATAACTGAAAATCTTTTGAACAAACAACCCCTTCCCCACCTCCCAAGATGACAAGTAACCTTCTGGTGAGCTTGACTGTGGAAGTTCTTAGTATCATGGGGCTTCGCCCCTGGCTTTATGGGGTGCATAAATTATAGCTCATACATAATATTCACAATCAGAATCCAGGTATCAATTCTCTCTTCAGAGTTGGAGAAAACAAATAATATTTACTTTGCTGGCAATTACCCTCTATTTGCTTGTAGACTTACCTTTCCACATACAGTTGCAGAAATATCTATTACTGCAATCTTACCTTAACAGTACCTGAATTTCCATTATTTGCTTTGTGAACTATGATACACTTGTGTTTTCTTTTTAAAAAATGCAATTTGTAGGAACCTGTTACTGGGTGAATTGTTCTTGAAACAACTGTTTTTGTGTGGGAGAAGGGGGAGATGGGGGAGAAAGCTTTAACTGGAAGCCTCTGCTAAATGTATAGATGCCAGTCTTTATAAAAAGAATTGCTTTGGACAAGATGAGCCCCACCATGTTTGTCAGCTATCCTAGCTCATCACCAGTCAAAATCAATGCCACAATCCAATTGCAAATTTTTCAAGATGCATCTGTCAAAAGCAATGTGTGTTTACTGCCAACTCCTCAAATGAGCTGATACACTTTCCATTTTTTCCCTTGCTTTTCCGTTTGCCTTGGTATTGCTAAAATCATGGCAGGTTAGAAGCAATTTCTTTAGAGTGCTTCAATATCATTGACTTTCTTTTGCTTTCCCAAAAATGTTGATAATAATTCATGTCACCCAGAGGTTGAGCAAGTTACTTTTTTTTTAACTACAATAGAATTTCCCAGTCAATATAATCACAGGGGACACAGGGAGCTGTAGTTAACACACTAATATATTGACATTCTAATGTTATCCTCGGCATATGACATGAAAGAGTGTGTCTGAAATTGGGGCTGATGCCACACTGCAGAAATAACACAATTTGACACCACTTTAACTGTAACATGACTAAATGCTATGGAATTCTAGGATTCGTAGTCATCTGAGACATGTAGCCTTCCCTGTTAGAAAACTCTGGTACTCCACCAAACTATAAATCACTGAGTCCCATAGCATTGGACCATGGAAGTTAAATTGGTGCCATACTGCTTTATTTTTGTAGTGTAGTAGCAGCATATGTCTATGTTAAGAGTGCACTGAAACAGCCATCCCCCAGAGGAAGTTATCCTGGTGCTAGGGTTTAGATAAGAGCCACTAAATTACCAGTCCAGTCAGCTTTCACATGTAGAAGATAGTGTGCCTACATGCTTTGGTCCACAAAATGTCTTGGATCAGCCCTACTCACACAATGCTCCAATATGACACTAAACATCTGGTGTTATGATGTATTGAAAATGTTGGTCAGGGTGCTAAAACTTTAAAGGAGCTACCAAGGGTGATGAACCTTACTTGCAAAATATGGGAGACAGGGTTCTTCTGGTTCTGCTTTCAGTGGCAAAGGGGGGAAATCTTTATGTAGAAAAGAAATGAAGCAGCATAATATCTTTATCCCATTGCCAGTGGTAACTTGCAGAAAATGTTGGCTGTGTGTGTGTGTGTGTGGGGGGGTGCATGCTATGGAGAAATTTGCCAAGAATAGTGCCTCCAATTTTGCTGCCCACAAATAGGATGAACAATTTTGAAAGCCCGGATGCACACGTCTTTAAATTAAACAAATATTAAGGAGGCCTCTTCAATTTGCTTTCCAATTTAAGTGTCATAGCTCTGTCTCTCCCATCCTTTGTTTCTCTTGTTATAAGGGGAAAGGATTTACTTTTGAAATGAAATCAATATTCATACAACACAAGCATCAGGGCTGTTGTGTGAAATCCTATATTAATTATCTTGACCCTCACATTTCAGACTTGCTATTCATTTTGTTCCATCTCTAACTTAAAATATTCTTCATAAATGAATAGCATTGTGAGTGCATGTACATCCGACTTTGCTCACCTCTGCCCAAAGCTATAACATGTTTCTCAATGTCAGGTTTATGAAGCCACATTACTAAGGAAATTTTCATTCTACCAATTTTGTAAAACATGAAAAATAGTAGCTTTTAAAAATAATATTTAAAAGCCCTTCATAATCAGGGGCCCTATCCTAGAGGTTACTATATATTTGTTAAATTCAACACTGGAATCATGAAAATGAACAGTTTCAATTAGCTACCTTAGCATGGAGACAGAAAATGAGGAGATGAATAAGGTCAGTGTTTCTTTCAATCAGATGTTTTTGAAAATCTTCCTTGAGCAAGTGTTGTCCCAATCAGCATGCAAGAATATGAAATATATGTCTAATTCAATTTGTGATGTATGTTCAAAAGAAAGGGGATAGAGGAGCAAGTAAGTCAAGCTAGTCTATGGAGAATCTGACCTGTCAAATGCAATAATCAAAGGGAGGACTCCAAACTACTGCAGCCACCATTCATTTAAATCACCAAAGACTTCTTTGGTGTTTCCAGAAATTTTCTCTTTTTGATCTTAATGATCTTTTCAAAATGTATTTGAAGTTAATGATCTGTTCTCTACATGGAATACACTACTACATTTTGCCCCCCAAAGCTTACCTTTCAATGTAACATTTAACAAAGCAGTAATGGCAAAGTAATAAGATGGGTGTGGGTTTTTGAATCCTCTTGGTAGTTTCAGAACAGGTAGAACATGGAAATTTAGGATGAGATCCAAAGAAGAAGCTGGTGACTCTTAGGCCAAGTTGGGATGGAAGCTATATTGGTGTTCCATAATGTGGTTGGTAAGCCTTGCTGTCATTTGGTTTGGTCATGGGAATGACAAACTTCTGTCTCAGTGTATTACAATGTTGGTCTGGTTCATACCATGCCACCATCTTAGGCATTGGACTGGATCTAGTTTGGGGGTAGGGGTAGAAACAGAGCCAGGGGGCCTGCTTTCTCTGTTTTGGAGAACATCTTAAAGGATCTTGGGTAGTGGAACATTCTAGAATAGGCCTAGCTTAGTAGCCATTTGCCTCACCTCCATTTGACAGAGGAAGCACAGTGCCTTTCTCTCATATTGATCTCATTAACTACCATCCTATTGGTTTCTACCAGCATGGCGTCTGGTAATTGGTTTTACCAGTATGCAGGCAATCCAGTGTTCTCCAAGGTTCTAGCAGCTACAACCAATAAGGTTGTGCCCATTTCAACTCCTGCATCATTCCTCATGTGTTGTCTTATCTGGGTCCCACTCCCTTCCATGACTGCTAGCCTAGTATGCAAAATTCCATAATTTACTATATGATTCTAAATCTGCAATAAACCAGTTGCAGGTTTTCTATTAACAGCATTAAAAAATTGGTTGAAAATATTTTTCATGGTGCACGACAATAGACAACTCTAACAAAAGTCACTGCATACGATATAATAAGATAACATTTATGAATATAATTTGAATCACATGACCTGAATAAGAAAACAGAACATTATTGTTACCAGCTTTTTAAATCTTTTTTCATGTCAGGCATGGTAATCTTGTGATGCTCCAAATGTGGATGGTCTGCGTTCTGAGGTGACATCTGATCATATCATGTCTGCCTCTGCTGTACTCCTATGCATGTCTACTGAGAAGATGGCTCCACTGAAAGGAATGAGTTTTATTCTTAGTTGTATGTACAAGGAGAGCCAGTGGGGTGTTGTGGTTTGAGCAATGGACTGTGACTCTGAAGACCAGGATTTCCCTGTTCAGGCATGGAAATCCACTGGTTGACCCTGGGTGAGTCACAGTCTATCATACTCAGAAGGCATCAAAGGCAAACTCCTCTGAACAAATCTTATCAAGAAAACATAGATCTTGAAGACAAACAGTCACAAATGTACAGGTTTGTAGTCCACTTGTCTGTGGAAAATATCTGCCTATGCAACCTTTTCACTAAATGTTCTTCTGCAGAATTTAATGCATTTCTGTACCACGTCTACCATTTGGTAGGATGGTGCAAATGAAGGAAGAAAATATAGGACAGCGCACTGGTTATCAGGAGACACCATATTTAGTCATAAATGGCAAATCTATTTTTCTTGTTTGCATCATTTTTACGTGAGTTCATATATAAACCAGTTTTACTTAGTTTCTGAATTAAACTGTAATTTTTTTTAAAAAAAATCATTTGAAATCAGCATTTAAATGCCGTATTGCCAAAATGAATATTTCTAAATGTTTTTACATGCACATTCCCAGAAATATTGGCATCTTGATATTTAAAAAAAGTAAAGAACTGTACTGAAGGATCTAGAAGCTATAAAAGCCAGTATAGAACAAAGTTCTAATTCACACATTAGTCTATGAGGTGAAGATCAGGTCAGTTTGTCTCCTAATTTGCAAGATTGATCTCTCCAACCATCCAGAACAGTTAATGACAAATAATAGGCACAGTGTTCACTAACCCAAAAGGAAAATGAATTCATTTCACAAGTAGACCTTTGCTTGTCAGTTTAAGAAACTCTAAAGCCCTTCATTTGACACAGTGGCATTGTGTTACTGCTATATCAGTGAATGTATTATCTGGGACACGATGCTTTCAGGTGTATAGAAAATTCAAACTGGCAATCAGTCATTGCTTTCAGTACAAAAAGTACAAAACTATATTACTACTCAAAGACAGAAGTCAATGTTATAACATACTATATAACAATATGTTATAGCAATGTTATAACATACTGTATAAACTATAACACTTATAAAAATACTTTGTGGCTTGGGTCCAAGCTATTTGAAGGACCCTATTTCCCTGTAAGAGCTCCCCAGAGTATTGAGATCATCTGGAGATGCCTTTCTTGTTAAGGAAAATGCAACATGGGACATACAGTAGTAGAAATAAAACATGTATGTGAAAGTCACAATGACTAAGCAAGAGCAATTAAGAAGCCACACAGGTGAAAAAGCTAATGTAATTTAGAAGTCTTGAATGTCAAGGACAGAATTGTAGAATGTACAATTGGAAACACCTGAGATTCATTAAGTGTACAAGGTGATGAAATTCTTAAGTATGGGTTGAACTATGTAAACCAATCAAAATGAATGTACACGCCAACTGGGTGGAAACTGACTAAGTGGGTGGTGATTAACAATAGCTATAATAATTGCTATGTTTGCCAATGTATTTTGTGGGTAGTTGTGGATAGTTGGAGTGTTTTGGAGATATTGGAGATTGTAGAGATTGTTGAGGGCATTAGTATTTGTATATAGTAGAATAAAGTAGATCTTTTATATAAGACTACTGAGTTGTCTGGTGTCTTGAGTGAAGCTACAAGAGCCAGCAGAATCCTGGAGAAGTTTGGAGACATCTCAGGAAGAAGAGTGAGAAGGCTTGGAGAGTTTGTCAGGGTCTTCAGCCTATTCTCTGAAACTCTGCTGCTTTGGAAGAAAAGCATTAACCACTGACCAAAGCTGGTCAGCACCGCTGCATAACAAGGTGGTGAGTTAGAGCCAGAGGTGAAGAGCTACAACTCCCATCATCCCTGACATTTCTCACTGTCGCGCCACCCTCTCAAGCACACTTGGGGGGAACAAGAGAGAGGGCCTTCTCTGTGGCTGCTCCCAGGCTTTGGAACTCCCTCTAGGATTGCGCCATCTTTACTATCTTTCTGCTGCCAGGTAAAGATGTTCTTGTGAAGTCAAGCCTTTTAAGCTGAGAAGGACTAGGTTTTTAATCCTGGACTATATAAATTTAATGGTTTGTATTTTAACATGTTACATTTTAATTTATAACTCTTTTAAATCTTAAAAATGTTTAATTGTTATTTTAATTTTTATATATTTTAATATTGTTGTACTGTTTTTAATTTGAATTGTTTTATACTTGTTGTTCACCACCTTAAGTCCCTGTATTGGGAGAAAGGTGAGATACACAACAACAACAACAATACTGTCTTATTTCATTTCCTAATTTTAATAGCATTGTCAACTAGAAATTGAGCTACAAATTGGATGGGTAGGGCTTCTCCCTCCTCTTTATTAACTGTAGCCACTTATATTAACAGCTTTTAGTAAACATTCCTCACTCTAAAGAATTTGCCTAGAGGAGTCTTCTTTTAATTGAATATTGAAATGGGATTTTTACTTTTTAAACACCCCTGTCATATAGGATTTGATGAGTAAGCATTCACCTGTAAAAGGGAGGTGAGAAGCTGGGGTCTCTCTGCGTGTGAGAGTGTGGGGGAAGCAACAGGCCACAATCAGGCCACTGGAGGAGGACCAAAACACGATCGGCTTCATAGCATGCAGTGATGAATTAATGGATTACCTAAGTATCCAGCAGTACTGTTGTACTTGGAGATCTGTCAGCATCTTCACTCCCTGGAGTTTGAAACTGCATTTGAACAAAACTTAATCCTTTTTAATACAAATATTTCTGCTAGTATGCAGTTATGGATTTAATACATATGTTGAAATAAGTCTGATTTCAGCGTAACCTCTCTTTTCTCATGTGCCCATTTATATCTCATAGGTACAGACTATGTATTACACATCAACTTGTACAAAAATGGATTAGTAGTAATGAGGAGAGTGGGCTACAGAGAGACCTATGGAGAGGGACTTATAGAGACCCTAAGGCTGTGTTGTCAAACCTGTGGCATGTGTGC
>NC_056523.1:255310057-255391311 GCF_019175285.1 Sceloporus undulatus
AGAATTAGTCAGCAGAGAGCCAGGACCAGTCTTAAAATAGAATTTATTTCCTAGTAGCACTCTAAAGGTCACTGAAGTATTACATTCACCTGCCTTTTTCATCTCATGGACAATTTGAAGAAGATTTGAAGAAGAAACACAACAACTTTTAACAAGCTGAAACTTCCAAGCAAGAGCCACAGATTTGAAATCAGATCAACTGGTTTGCAGTGCTTTAGAAAATCCTTGCTTCACCTTACATAAGATGCAAATCAAACTGGAGTGGGCTACCACTAGTTGTGAGTTTGGGCTATATCCAAAGCAGATAAATATCTCTGCCTATGTATCTTTTGCTAGGACACCAGAGAGGAGAGCTCCATTAGGTTTTATTTCCCCTGCTTGTACTACCTGCTGTTCCTATCCCTGTTACCTTCATAGAGGAGAAAGGAGTTCCAGAAAAGATGGTAAGACTCAATCTATAACTGCTGAAATATATGAAATAGAAAATGAGGAAAACGTGCTCAGCCTGAAAATATTTAATCATTCAAATATTCTTTGGCTGAGCAAGTTTTTCCCATTTTTCCCCAGTTGTGGAATACTTCATACATTTCAGCAGTTATAGACTGCTTCTTACCATTTTTGCTCAAGCAGAAAATATTTGATAATTCATTGTGATCTTGATCCATATTTTGACAAGATGTTCTACTCTGGCTGAGACACTGTAAAGTAACTGGTTATAAAAATAGTCATCAGGAGCTTCATTTCATTGTGTTTTTCAAGCTGAGAAAATGAAATGTATTAAGCAGGAGAGTGCAAGGGATAGATGAAATCATTGTGCATGAATGTTGGCTGCTTCAGCTGCTAGTTTTCAACATGTGTGACTTGAACAAATTAACTTTAATTTTGACAGTGTTTATAACTGAAGGGGTATTTGGAACAGATTGTTGAGTATTAGGTGACAACAAATTTGAAATCTGTCATTTGTTTTTGTAAGATTGGATTTTTAAAAAGTCAGACTATTTAATTTTTCCAAAGTAACATAAAATTAACTGGGAAAATAAAATTAACTGAGAAAATAAATGTAATAATCACTTTCATAACTACAAAAAATCTCTCTGTGCTACATGTATTCATGCTCATTTAGTGTGCATCTACACTGGCAGCTTAATCTGAAGCTAGTCCAGAATGTTGTGTCCCAGATTGGTCCTGGAACAACAATGACAGAGAACACACGAACTCAGCCAAATCTGGTGTTATGCCCCGAGTTGTGTACATGGGCCAGTTAAGCTGACACTGCATTCACCCCACTGGCCTGGTCCACTTGATGCTGTTTCCACTGGCAGACAGGACCTCCCTGCGAGAATCATCCCAGCCTGTTGGCACTTCTGCTAAAGTCAGATTGTGGTGTCCTGCCATGTGTGAGGTGGTCACAGTGCAGGTCATCACAGCCAGTGATTTTCATTTGGGGGGGGGGGGCGAGATCTCATGGCTGGATGCTTCCTGGAAACATCACAGCCAGAGATCTGGAAGGGAGGGTCATTCTACCCCCTCCTTGTTGATCGCACAGGTTCCCCATTCTGACCTCAGCAGTAGTGGCAATGCACTGGGCAGGCTTTGCACAGAGTTGCTGCCCATGGGGAAACAGCAGCTGTGGCTGTCAGAACAGGCCACTACTGCAATTTCTTCATGGGCAGGAGCTCCCTGCAAGACTCTGCCTGGTATACCACAGCTTCTGTGGAGAAGCCCCTGAGAGCATGCAAAACATACATGCTTTGCAGAGAGGTCCTGTTCTTGAGGAAGCAGCAGAACCAAGGGAAAAGGGCCAGCAGTGGGCTGGATGTGTTGTAAGCCCAGCTGGTCCATATGCATAACTATGCACCATCATACTGGATTCAGCCCGGTGTGTGTGGTTTCTGTCATAAGTCCAGAGCCAGTCTGGGGCATAATGATGTGGAATGGCGCTGAATTAATCAGCCTATGTAGACATGCCCATTGAGACTGCCAGCACTGGCTTCAGGGTGAGTGTGGCATTTTTCACCCATGTAGACAAGCCCACAGACATACTTAGATACAGTACATAAGCTGCTAAATATATCTCACCTGTTAAATGTATTAGAGCAAGGTCTCTCCATTGCATTCAGTAGGGGGAACCTGCTAGGAAAGCCAGTAATATTTCTCTCTCTTGATGTGAAGGTGATGGCCACTATCCCACCAATCCTTCACTGCAAGACTTGAACTAGGGACTCTCTTAACTGTCTCCTGCACTAAAACTCTCTTTAGATGCCAGTCCTTGAGGGCTGTTATCGCATAGCCCCTTGGGATGTGATTGGGATGTGACAGAAAGGAGTAGGATGGGAACAGAATGGGGGCTATCATGCATTTTATTGCACGCCAGAATGCCACTGCCACTGCCGGAAGTTCCCATTCCGTTCCTGATCCGTCACAGAGGAGGCAATTTTCAGGAACGCTTCTAAACAGTTCCTGAAAATCGCCTCCTGTGGAACGAATCGGGAATGGAATGGGCATTTACAATGGCAGTGGCAGCAGCAGCGTTCTGGCATGCGATAAAATGCGTGATAGTCCCCATTCTGATTCCATCCCACTCCCTTTCATTCCATGTCGGGAGCATCCCAGGGGGCTGTGAAATAAACTCTTGGGTTTCAATTTTATTCCCTCCAGCTTGCCACCAACTATTATTTGACAGACACACACCCACTAACTAATGTGTCCCAAATCTAAAAGAGTTTTCTCAATGTTGATAGTGTTTTATTAATGTGTTTCTGAAATTATTTCAGGCAGCTGCTTGTTGAAACAAAGCAATAATTTTATTTACAAGTCAGGCTAAATACAGTATCTCTTTCAGTGCATGATGTTTACAATGGATACTGTGTACAAATACTTTATTAGTTATACAATTTAACAGTTTCTTTAGCTTGTCTTTGTAATAGTTTCTTTATAGCTTTATATCTGTTCCCTTACAGAACCTTTATTGAACTTTTCCATCTTATAACCCTTCTGGTTACCTGTGACTCTACTAGTCACCAAACACTTTGGCGGGATACAGACGGGCAGGGGAGGACGTCTTGGAGGTGTATTCAGCTGAATGCGGAGCCTCCAGACGGCCCGCCCCGGGGGCGTGCTTCAGGTGTTGGAGCTTCCACACGGGGGGCAGTGAAGACGCCTCACCTGGGTCCGTTTCGGACCCGGAGTTTCCAAACCGCCGCCTCGGAGGACGCTGCAAAAAGAGAGGCAGCTTCCTCATGGGCGGCCCAAACCGCGGCTTTTTTTTTCTTTTGCCGCATGAGAAGTGCGCAGCTTCGCAGCTGCAGCGCTAAGCAGCGGCGGCAGAAAGCCTGTCTGCGCATTTAAAGCACCCAAGCCCCTTTAAACTTTTTCCCTGTGACTTTAAAGCTAGGCAGGAGTGGTGTGAGGTAGCAATGTCCAAACTCTGTCCTTCCAGGCGTTTGGACTTCATCTCCCAGAATCCTAGACCACTGGGCAAGGTGGCTGGGGATTCTGGGAGATGAAGTCCAAACGCCTGGAAGGACAGAGTTTGGACATTGCTGGTTTGGGGACCAGTGAGCCAGGCATGGTGGGAGGAGAGAACAGGAAGGGTAGAATAGAGTAGATAGGGCTGGGAGGGAACACATGCCCTGGGAGGCGAAATGATGTCTTTATGGGACATCATGGGACCTAGTGCCTTGTCAGTGCTCCCTGCCCCTTGATCCCAGGCCCTCTCTAGTTGCCCTTTGCCTTTGGGGGCAAGTTTAGAGGGCATCAAAAGGTCTTGGGCACATTCAAACTCCGGGGTCTCTTTTTTTTTCTTTTGCCGCATGAGAGGTGCGCAGCTTCGCAGCTGCAGTGCTAAGCAGTGGCGGCAGAAAGCCTATGGGCACATTTAAAGTGCCCAAGCCCCTTTAAAACAATGGTGGTCTCCTGCCAGCTGGTGATCAGCTGGTGTTGGCATCCTTGTCCGTTTGCACTTTGCCAGTGTCAGCAGCATCATAGATGCCTCCTCTCCTTTGGTCCCCGCGCTCCTGCTGAATCTGCAATGCGCAGCCACAGCTGTCTCCGCTGCCACCGCTGTCCCCCTGCCATCTCCCCTCACCTCCTTTGTACATATGTCAATATTTACAGTTTTAGCATTTTTTATTGTTAGGTGAAAATGGCACAGGAATGTGTGTAGGGGTGCACTTTAAAGTCCAAACTTTCCAAGCAGCGCATGCGTACATGTTGCTCTAGGGTTAGGGTTAGGGTTAGGGTTACGAGGCTTAAAATGCGCCGCAGCTGTGCCTCAGCTTCCACAGCTGCATGGCAGCGGACGTTGCAATTAAAGCCTGACTGCAAACTGCGCATGTTCCAAGACCCCAACTCACTATGCGACGGAGCTTTTAAATGGGCAACTTAAAGTAGCGGCGTAGCAATTCTGGTGTACCGGTGCAGCAGCTCTCATGGCTTCTTCCCCTTCTCGATATGTGTCAGCATTCAGGTAGGACTGCTCCAGTTTCTGCAAAATGTTTGGCTGGGATCATATAGCTAGGAGGTCAGCCGTCTCAGTATGAGACCAAGACGTCCCCCTGCCTTTTTTCGGGGTGCTGGTGGATGGCTGAGCCATCCTGCCTGGTGGCAAAGGGGAGCGGCCACACAGCTGTGCCAGGAGCAGCCGAACTGTGCCCGTTCCCAGGTGAGAATGGCGCAGGAATGTGTGTAGGGGGGTCACTTTAAATCCCAAACTTTCCCTTTTCACTTTCTACAACCAAAACATCCGCCGGCAAAAGTTACAACTTCCCGCGGTTCTAGCAACGCATGCGCACAAGTGGCTCTAGGGTTAGGGTTACAAGGCTTAAAATGCGCCGCAGCTGTGCCTCAGCTTCCACAGCTCCATGGCAGCGGACGTTGCAATTAAAGCTTGACTGCAAACCACGCATGTCCCGGGACCCCGACCCATTATGCGACGCAGCTGACACAAAGCTTTTAAACTGGCAACTTATATTTGCGGCGTAGCAATTCTGACGTATCGGTGCAGGGGCTTACAGACGGAGCTGCGCAGGTACGCATCAAACAGAAAAGAAGCAGAAAAAAGCAGCACCTTTTTAATGCCGCTTCTTCCCACTTGGGGCGTGCGGGGGGCGTGTTCATGACGGCATTCAGGTAAAGCCCGTCTGAAGGCTCTACCTTCATGACATCATGAGTACATCCCTTTTTGCCCGTCTGTAACCTGCCTTTGTCTCCCACAGGACACTACAACAATTTAATTAAGGATATTCTTCATCCCTTTCTTGGGTACCTAAAATCCTTTCTAACTGCCCCTCACAGCAGTCTAACCTAGCCTCAATGGCTCTTCACCCCTCAGGGCCCACTAAACATCAACAACTTTCAAACCTGCTCCTCTGTCTTATATATTCACTCCTGGGAGCAGCCTCCACCTTTTCCTGGCTTTGCTCCCATTGGTTAGTGTCAAGGTTTTAATCTGCCTGTTGTCTCCACATTTGGATGTTAATCTGAGGGGGAGGGGGACCCCCACAGTATTTTCAGAATCTGACTGGGCAAATCTTCCCCCACATTTTCAATGAATCAAAGAATTTCACTCCCCCAGCCTTCAGCCAGGGTGACTTTGTTCTCCTCCCATTGGCCTGGGAATGGCACTGGTGTAAAATGATCACACAGTTACTGCATCACACATGGCCATAAAAGATGCTATTCCTCAGACTTTGGTCTTTCCCCCTGCTACTGCCCCTTCCCCCTCCACACACATCCTACACAACATAGCATGGATTTATTAGCAGTCACCTCTGAGGCTGAGTAGGAATTTTCTGTAGTGCTTTATTTAGCCTGGGACAGAATTTTTACTCTTGCTCCATACTGTATTCAGTTGTTAATTCACATGTTTCACATGTTGACTGGCTATGTGTTACTGGTTGTTATTCTTGTCACAGTTGATGACATCCAGGCATTCACATAAGTGAAATGTTCTTTTAAGGAGTTCCCAGAAGCACCTGACAGTGAAAGAATATGGACCACATAACTTCCATTGCTGACTGGCTTAAGAAAAGTTCATCCCCTTTCCCCTAGTAGTATCCCCTTTCAAAAATACTAAGCAGTACCACCTAGGAGACTAACTTGGGCCCATCTGTTCCCTTTCATGGCACTGACATATCTTATTATACTGCCATGACCCAGATTCCACTTATTTAATAAAATTGTGAGTTTATTTTCATCAATACTTTGTCCAGCTTCGTCTTTCCAGGTGGTAGTATAATATACTTTATCAACAGAGGACTTGTGACCCACCAACTTGGCAACAACTCAGTTGAATCTCAGCAACCCTATTCTTCCAAACAATAATGAGGGACTCTTTATTGTATTTCCAAGTATCTAGCAGACCACAATACATGTGACCTTCTTGATGGGTTAGTAGGCATGCAGACCTGCATTAGGAAGTGCATTAAACAAGGAATTTGATTTGTTTACAAACATACATACAAGAGAGGGATGGTTCTATTATTAAGCAGAACCAGGTGGTTGGCATAAGCAGCACATTTGGGATCATGTTCAAGTTGAGGTGGAAAGCCCTCCAGATAGCATTTGACAGCTATTTCCAGCATTTTTCACTATTGCTTATGCTAGCAAAGGCTGCTGGAACTTGTAGTGTAACAACATCTGTAGGGATACAGGTATACCCACCATTGTACATGGGTGAAAATGATTATTTACCTGTTATTGTTGTATTTTCACTATGAGAAATAGATACAAATATAGGGCTTTTTCCACCTTCATTGTCCATATATATATCTATATCAAAATATTTTGGCACACCTTATGTACCCTAGGCTTTCCTCTTTCAAGCATTTCCATTTGCTGCTCTGATCCAGGCACCAAAATGATCCAGGCACCTAGAAAGAGAGAGAGTTAGAAGAACAATTGGAACCAAACACTGTTGTATATACTACCTCTTTATATATAATACCAGAAGCAATAGCAAACCCATCCTTCCCTGCAGGAGTTTGCACAGATCTTTCAGAGGGTATAATTTTCCATGACAGATCATATCTGCAATATACAAAATTAAAATAGCAGGAACGAAAACACCACTCCTGCCTGTTCAAAGAAGAGTGGTGATTACAATGGAGCAGCTGCATATAACCGCCTGTCACTAAATAAAATTTTAAAGAAGCCGTGCGATAGTTATGTCACACTAATTGGTAATGCTATAAGCCTGTATGTAAAACATAACCTTGCTGAAGTATTAAGGCAACCAATGCATGTCTACCCACGAAAACATGCTATGAAACAACAACATGGTATCAAATGCTCCAAAAAATTTCCACCCCTCCACATACTCACCGTGACTTTTTTTCCTTTAGCCTGTGCCTATAGATGATATATTACTTTATTTGACAGGCTGCCTGGGTAATAGGTTCCTTGATATGAGTTGAGAAGTAACATCTTAGAGCATTTTAATCTATTTCTTATTTCTACCATGTGGTTCAGTAAGAAAGGAATCCTCAGCTAAGTATATCAAGTTTGAAATAATAATAGAATCATAAAGCTCATAAGAACCAGAAAGTGATCCATCTCCTTCCCCCAGGTGGGGCCCATTATAAATCAGCCACCCTGCAACTGTGCCAGATATGTTAGATCACAGTTAGCTTTAAGAGTCCTTAAATTTCTGCTATCAATTCTCCATGGATTTCAGAGTAGTATTTTTGCCTTACAGCAATGGTTGATCCAAAATGTGTCCCACATTTTCAGTGATTTTTCAGGAAGAAAGAGAACCACAAACTTGTGTGAAAGTAGCTGCCAACCTAGAGTGAAAGGAAGCATTCTTCTCCCTTAGGAGTAACTTCATGACACACTCAAATAAATTAAAAAAAATCTGATTGGCTATTCCCATTCAAAGTAACTGTAGTGTTATAGAAGAACAGCTTGCATTTTAAGTATACCACTGACACCATGACTTTTAAAGATCCATCCAGTTTAAGTGGTGAGTTCAGAGCCTTATTGATGAAAAAAGAGCAGACACCACAGGTAAACGCATTACAATTTGCTGACATTCCTAAAGCTTAAGGACCTCCAACAGAGAGCAAGGATATAATCCTACAATAATTTCATTATCAAAAGAAGCAATGAGTAATTTTGGCAATTTCCTTCCCATTGCAAGAAAGGGTTCAAAAACTGCAGTTTTCAAAACTATTCTCAGTTCAAGGCCTGTTCTACACGAAATTTCCATGTGGTACTTTCCCACAGAAAACAACATCTTCTACACAGGAAACTGCTTTTTACATAGGAAATAATGGCCAAAAGTTTACATTGGAAAACAAAGCTATGACAATGGAATGCCATCACCTTAGCAACCCACCCAAACCTACCTTGGCAGACAAGCTTCCCCAAAAGATGGACTTCTAAGTGGCTGGAGAGTGAGGTACTGAGTGAACAGGAAAGCTAACCTTGTAGTTTACAACACACAGCACTAACCCCCTGCAGGGCCCTCCTGTCACAAAATATTTATTGCCAGGAAAAGACTGAGCACGTTTTTTTTTTTATCATTATAGGTTTTGGAGGACACTTTTTGTTTTTGCACTGATGCAATGACTGTAAAAGTGATCATATAATATATATAATGTGATATTTGTTGTGCAGGAAACAGCACTTCCTGTTGTTTTCATGCAACAGAACATGTGAATTTTGTGCAGAATACATCCTGAACTATGAAGTTTCTCTGCAGTCCAAATTATTCTTTGTTAGGATTTCCTAATACTCAAGAAACATATTTTTAAAACCACTTCCCAAATATTTTAAAATATTCTTTGCATCCCTACTCAAGAAATGCACACAAAACCTATACCTACCGCAATGCTTTACAAGGCATCTATGTTTCAGAAGACATCTATGGTTAAAAAATCTGCTTTGTTCAGATCCTTGACCTAGTCTGTTCCCTTTATTCCTAGAAAAACTTTGACCCAAAGTTTTTAAAAAGAAAATTTCCTTGTAAAACTGGTCACTCTTTCCCTCCCTATGCAGCTTTTGAAGCCTATTTGCAATTCAGGACTTATTCTCTGTAAAATTATCACATGGTTGTTTTGTACAGAAAGCAGTACTTCAGAAAATGCAATTTTCTGCACAGAAGAGGCAATTTTCTGTGCAAAACAAACACCTGTAAATTTTATTCAGAATATGTCCAGAATTGTCAAGATTCTCATCTGTTTAGGATTCTTCTTGCCAGGGATTCTCAACTTGAAATTTATGTTTGTTTGTCTTTAATTTTCTTCAAGAATATTTTCAAATATTCTTTCTAGAAACATGTAGGAAATAGCTTTGACTAATCTTTCTTCCTCCTCCAGTTACTAGTCCTGTCATCTACTTGTGAATTGAAAAGGCTTTTCAAATGGCAGAGATGGCAGTCCTCCATAGTAGGGAGAATAGCATGGCCATTTAAACAGAAGGTAAGTAAGGACTGTCTGGAAACACTGCCAATGGTAAGGCCAGAAGATATTTGCAAATGTCAAACTCTGGCTTGTGCATAGCATTGGAAGTTTCACACCTCTAACTTAGATCATCTGGATTCAAATCTTATCTGAAGCTTTGTGTATTGTACATCTCCCTAATCTTCACTCTATCATCATAATTCACCACTGGAAACAGTGGCAGTATAACCACTATCTGGTATCATTAAATAAATAAATCTCCTAGGAAAACATTTTCTATTTGCAAACAGAACATTTGGTCCACCATCAATAACGAGAATGAGCTAAAGAAAAGATTATATGACAAGTTAATTGGGTTTTGATCAAATGCTTTTTCCATCCATATTATACATCTTGCTAAAATAGTTTGGCAATTTCTCTTTTTCTCTTGAAAGCTTTCCTCCAGGGAATAATTTGGCAACCTTCACTCACATGGATTAGCATTTACTCATGCAAGTGGTTCATTTCATCATTTTGACTTATCTGACCAGTTTGATCGGGTAGCAGTTTTATTCTGAAAAATAATAATTCTGGGAACAGATTACATACCTTTCTCATAAAACCAGAACAATACTTAAGCACAAACTTACTGAGACATCTTTATTGAAGTAGAATGACTAACAGCTTAAATATAAGAATCTGTACTTGATGCTCCTATCAGCTCCCTGGTAGATGTCTGTCTGGGTACCTGGCAGTGGCTTGAGACAACCCAGTTTTGAAAAGGAAACCAAATCCTTAAGACGTAAAGGCTTGTATTAAGGTCTAAAACACACTGCAGAAATAATCCTGTTTGACACTGCTTTAAGTGCTAGGGAATTGTGGGAGATGTAGTTTGGTGAGGCATTTAGCCTTCTCTCCCAGAGATAGCTATGTTGCCACAATAGACTACAGTTCCCAGGGTTCCCTAGCATTGAGCCAGGGCAGTTAGAGCAGTCTCACACTGGATAATTTCTGCAGTGTGTTTTAGACCTAAGTCTGCTACCCTTTGTTGTTGTTGTTGTTGTTGTTGTTGTTGTTGTGTCTCCAAGTATTATTATTTTTTACTTATGGCACCCCTAAGGTGGAGGGTTTTCTTAACAAGTTTCTTCAGAGGAGGTTTGTCATTACCTTCCTCTAAGGATGAGAGAGTGTAACTTGCCCAAGGTCACCCAATGGGTTTATATGGCTGAACATAGATTCAAACCCTGCCCTCCAGAGCTGTAGTTCAACACTCAAACCATTACACCATGCTTACATATTGTGTAATATAAAGGCTGCTAGCCTTATATTATACAATTTGTTGGAAACGTCACAATGCAAAATTTCACATCAAAAGATGGGCTCTGACATTTTTTCTGTTCAATTCAATGTACAAGCAGGGAAAAAGAAAAGTTAATGGCTGCATGAAGAAAATCCTCTGATCCCACATTTCATTTGCTTAATCACGAGTGTAATGGGATGAGTAAAAATGCCCCATGTGCTTTCCTTTCATGCATTCTGACATTACCTGTGGCTTTATCAATGAACTTAGATTAGCATAACAGAAGAAGTATTTGATATGCATTTGTCAAGGGACCAAGTCTCATGCCCATGGGGAAGATTTCTGTTAGAAGGGTATGATATTTTTCTGATACTTTAATCCCAATATATTGTTGCCAGGGAAATGCAGTCTTTCCCAGATAGTGTGTCCTCTGGGATTTGTGCTACTTCACAGAATGTGGTTGACAGAGTGACTTGGTGGGGGGGGGGGGGGGGGGAAGCAAGACATTGTTACCTGATATACTAGAAAACTATGGCAGTCAGTCAAAACTAGACAATGGCTGAGATCTTGCACAGAGAGATGGAGCACAAATCTCCATTGAGGAGGGACTATGCCCACTCACCTCCCACAAGACTCACCTGTCTCTTGTGAGTGCTCCCCAACTTTACCATTTAATGGCTGGTTGGAAAAGGGGAGCCAGCATGGTATAGAGGCTTGAATGTTGGACTATGACCCTGGAGAACAGGGCATGAATCCCTGCTCCGTCATGAAACTCCCCTGGATGACACTGAGCAAGTCACACTCTTTCAGCCTCAGAGGATGGCCAGGGCAAACCCATGCTGAAGAAACATGCCAAGACAACCCCATCATAGGTTCACCTTAGGGTCACCATAATTTGGAAATGGCTTGAAGGCATATAACAACAAGGGGAAAGGAGTAGCAGAGAAGCATCTGGCTTTATCTCCACAGGCAAGTAAAGGTAAAGGTAGTCCCTTGACATGAATATCTAGTCGTAACCAACTGTAGGGGTACTCCTCATTTCCATTTCTAAACCAAAGAGCCAGCGTTGTCGAGGACTTTTCTGGTGGTCATGTGGCCAGCATGACTGCATCAAATGCTTTTACCTTCCCACTGAGAAGTGGTAGCTATCTTTCTACTTGCATTTGCATGCTTTTGAACTGCTAGGCTGGCAGAAGCTGGGACTAGTGATGGGAGTTCACCACATCACGCAGCACTCAGGCCTCGAACTGCCAACCTTCTGATCTTCTGACCATCAGAAATGGCATCTTAAACACTAAGCCACCAAATCCTTTTACACAAACAGAGGCTGACACACAAACACAAAAAAAGTATCATCTGGGACCTTCCAAGAGCCTTTAAAAAGTCCTGAAGGATGATGTTGTCATTGTGCAGCTGGCTATAAATACATAGCCAAATGCTCATTGTTTGCTCCCCTCTCTCCACCGCCACCACAGACCACTAAATAGCAATGTTAAGGACCCACAGCAAGACACAGCTAAGTTTTGAGGGTTGGAGTTGATTGTCGGAAGGAGCTGCTGAATTCCTCCCTTCTCAGTGACAAATAAAAGACTGGTGCTAGTGTGTCCTGGGTGTATGCCACTGACAAGATGCCAGCACAATACAGAATTAGATGGACATTCATCTGACCTGGTATAAGGCAGCTTCCCACGTTCTTCTAAAGTAGAGCTGGATAGTGAACAGAGGTCAGAGACTGTCATTGGAGTTAATTTGTGAGTTACTTAATAATAATAATTAATAAAGCTTTTATTTATATACCGCTTTTCCTCCAGATCAAAACGGTGTGCATACGATAAAATTCCATGACACATGTCAAATGCAATATATAAAATAGATTAAAAGCAGTTATAAACAATTCAATTTTTAAAAACAGTGCAGTTAAAAATAGTGAGGATATCAGTTATGGGTAGTCGTCTTAATCTAGTTGGGGAGTACTTTCTCTAATGAGAATCGGGAGGATATGCTAACTGGAAGAGATAGGTTTTCAAAGCCTTTTGTGAAGGCTTCCAAAGTGCAACTAAGTCGAATCTCCGCCGGGAGTGCGTTCCAGTGAGTTGGAGCAGTCATTGTATAGGCTCTTTGGTGAGTCATTACCAATCTCATCTTAGGGTGTTCAAGTAAAAATTTCCCCGTTGTTCTGAGAGTGTGGGGTGGATTATGTAGGGAGAGGCGCTCCCTCAAGTAACTTGGGCCCAAGCCATGTAGGGCTTTATAGGTAATAACCAACACTTTGTATTGGGCCCGGAAGCAAATTGGCAGCCAGTGAAGAGATTTTAATACGGGTGTTATATGGTCCGACCTTGAGGTTTCCGCGACCAATCTGGCTGCAGCGTTTTGAACTAATTGAAGCTTCCGAACTTGGTACAAAGGTAGCCCCATGTAGAGCGCATTGCAGAAATCCAAGCGAATGGTTACCAGTGCATGCACTACTGTTTCTAGATCCTTTTGGTCCAGACAGGGACGCAGTTGCCGTATCAGCCGAAGCTGGTACCAAGCACTCCTGGCCATTGCATCCACTTGAGATGATAACTGTAGAGATGAATCCAGGAGTACTCCCAAACTGCAAACTTTGTTCTTTAGGGAAAGTGTGACCCCGTCCAGGACTGGATGGCAAATTTCCCTGCCTGGACTTGGGGCGCCTATCACGAGTACCTCTGTTTTCTCTGGATTCAGCTTGAGTTTGTTTTCCCTCATCCAACCCATTACTGACCCCAAGCAAGCATCTAGAGGAGAGGTGCCATCCTTAGTCACTGTATCAGTCGGCAACATGGAGAGGTAGATCTGGGTGTCATCAGCGTACTGATAACACCGTGCTCCATGGTTCCAGATGATCTCTCCCAGTGGCTTCATGTAAATGTTAAACAGCATGGGGGACAGAATGGCACCCTGAGGGATGCCAGATGTCAGCTCTCTTTTACGAGTAACTGTCCCCCAGCCTCACCATCTGGAATCTTCCTGAGAGGTAGGATCAGAACCACTGGTGTGCAGTGCCCCCGATACCCACTTCTGTCAGGCGTTCCAGAAGGATACCATGGTCAAGGGTATCGAAGGCCGCTGAGATGTCCAAGAGCACCAACAAGGTCACACTTCCCCTGTCGATGCCCAGACGGAGATCATCGACTAAGGCGACCATGGCAGTCTCAACTCCCTTGTGAGTTAGGAAAAAAGTCTCTAAATGGCAGTGAGAGCTCCAAAACATGGAAAAACTGTTCTCCATGACACCAGGAGGGAATTATGAGCATTTATTTACTTCACAATTTTTTTAAAAACCATAAGACTACTGGGAGATCCCAAGTCCCAAAAATGGCCTTGGGGCCAATAACTCAATTTCTTCCAGTAATCAGTGATTATGAGTCACAGGAACAGGAAAAACATTGTCACTCCTCAGACGACATGGAGATGATCTTGGGAGGCTCTATGAATGAAAGAGCTCTTCTCAGCTCACAGAGAAAGACAAAACATTTCTTCATTTCATTTATATGCTGACTTTCTTTTAGGGTGCAACTTGAGGCAGCTCAACCTCCCCCCCCCCCAAAAAAAAAGAAATCAGACAAAAACAATAAAATTTTAACGCACACCCAAAAGGTTCATGTTAAAATTATAGATTAAAAAAGTATAAATCATCAAGATGCATATCAAAAACAAAAATAAAGCATCCCCCACCCCCCATACAAATCCTCCTTGCTTCAACAAAATGTTTTTACATGCTGGACAAAAAGATCTTTATTTGCTGGTGATGATGGTAGGTGATAACTCTTGAGAAGAAAAGAAGCACTGATATGCAGGTCTCATGATAAGCCCCAAGAAGTATGCTGTCACCCAATGGTCCTCCAATGGTAAATTATTATTATTATTATTATTATTTCATCATCATCCTTTCTTACCTGCCTCTCACATGGATCAAGGTAGGAAACAGTAACCATTAACAGACACACCATATCAGTAAAATACACATCAATTTTAAATAATAAATACAATTTAAAAGGACAAGATAAACACATATTAAAGCAATCCACATTTAAAATTCATCATTTAAAAATCATCTGAGTAACCCTGCTGGAAGAGTCTGGTTTTTAATGCTCTTTTAAATTCAGACAGTGTTTTCAGCTGTCAAATCTCTTCTAGCAGTCTAGGGGTAGCTGAAGAAAAGGTCCTCTGGCTGACAGTTGCCAACTTAGTCCTCGCTGACTGGAGTAAATGTCTGCCAGAGGACCTGAGTGTAGAGGGCAGATTATATGGGAAGAAGTGATACTCTGGATAACCTTGACCCAAATTATATTGGGTTTTAAAGGGAATAACCAACACCTGCCTGGAAACTAACTAGCAGCCAGTGGGGTGATTTTAATATTGGTGTAATCTAAGGCTGAGAGAGTGTGACTTGCCTAAAGTCACTCAGTATGTTTCCATATCAGAGCAGGGCTTCAATCCTAGGTCTCTCCATGTCTTGGTCCAACAATGAAACCACTACACCAGGGGTCGGCAACCTACGGCCCGTGGGCCAGATCCGGCCCGGCGAGGCCTTGGGACCACCCCCAGCCTGGTTCTGTCACCGATTGCTGCCCCCGCCACAGCTTCCGCGCCGCTCCGGGCGCCATTTTGAGTTCGGCCCCCCAGTTGTCTGAGGGACAGCAACCCGGCCCCCGGCTCAAAAAGGTTGCCTACCCCTGCACTACACTATGCTATATATCTTATAATGATATAATAAATAATTACATTAAACTATTTTCTCTCAATGAAAGACTAATTTAATAATTTAATACCCTAGATGGTTTAATTGTTTCTAAAGTCCTCTCTCACACATACATTACTGATGCTTTGCATTTTTCAACTGTACTGGTTTAAATAATTTGTGACCCTCCTTGAAACCCAGTATTGGGAAAAAGATGAAACATATTGTCATTGTCATTCTTCTTGTCATCATCATGTGTGGCTGAGTGTCTGCCCAGGTTTTGCATTTGTCTTCCTTGCCAATGAAATAGGAAGAGAATCATACACTTCAGGGAATTAGGTGTGATAGCTTCTAGATCAGAGGGCAGTTTCAGTGATTTTGAACTCTAATTTCCCTTGTTCAAGTTATTAAGTGCTAGCCAGAGAATGCATGTCCTCTGTTTTGTTGTTATTGTTGTTGTTGTTGTTGTTATTGTTATTATTTGTTGTTGTTGTTGTTTTAAATGGATGGGAACAGCATGATAGTTGCTTCATCACCTCCATAAGAATTTGAACTTCACCTGGTGCATGTACCTAGGATTTTCTACTACTGCTTTTGTACCTTTGATTGTATAACTGTCCCATTAAGGGTAAAATATGACAGACATTTCCAGGATGCCAGTGAAGATAAGGTAATGATGGATATCACATGTTTTCAGCTTCATGTGCTAGAATCACGAAGAACCACTCCAGGGCACATTATTTGCAGGCCTTGACTTTTTCCCAGATTCATGGAGCCTCTGTGGAAATCAGTTTTCAGGTAATGCTTTCTACATACCTTGAGGGTAGATACCAAGAAATCCCTTTGACAAAATAGGCAGAATAGATATGTGTCTTTGGTTGTAATCAGGCAGAGGATCTTGTATATTTCATAGTGTTCTGCATTTTGTACACAAACCCCAAGAGAAAATTTCTGTCATATATTATACTGTGTCACACATACTGTATTATATCCTTAGATAGAATACTGTGATGTAAGTATTGATCAATCTTACTTCACCTGTATGATAGCTGTATTTGCTGTAGTGGGCCCAACATTATGAATTGATTCATAGTATCTCTAGTGGTGGTGGTGGAGATGGTGATGATGGTGATGATATCTCAGGAAAATTAAAACAGATTCAACTAAAATTTTATATTGTACAAAAGTTACAAATATAATTGAACTATTAATAGAATTCAAAGCAGTTAAAAGCATGCTCATCAAAAAGAAAAACAACAAACATAGACAAAACAGCAGACTATGAAAAGCTCTTTCTCCTTGAGAAGTCAGCCCTCAAAGGTCTGCTGAAAGAAATAGTCTTAACCTGCCTAAAGAAGGATAGCAAAGCGGGAATCAATTTAACCTCCCTAGGAAGGGTGTTGCAGAGCCTGGCAGCAGTTACCAAGAAACTCTTGTCCCATGTTCCCATCAGATCTACCTATAAAGGTTGTGAAATAAAGGGCCTCCTCAGACACTCTCAAAATATAGCAAGCTCAAGTGAAAGAATATAGTACTTCAGACTGTATAGAGACAGAATGTACCTGGATCTCAGTCTGCCTCTATACAGTAGAAATGCATTTAGACACTGATTTGAGTGCTGTAACTCTATCCTGTGGAATCCTGGGATGTGTAATTTTACCAAGTTTTAGCCTTCTCTGCCAAAGCATGCTGGTGCCTCACAAAACTACAAATCCCAGGATTCTGTAGGATGGAGATATGGCAGTTATTGGGGCAAAACAGCATTATTTCTTCAGGGCAGATCCACCCAGAGTTAAATCCAAGGAGAGAGTACCCATTGAAACAGTTGTTTAATAGTGAATTAACACTTAGGTAAATGCTATTGTTTTATGAATCTAATGTAGTTGGGACTAATTGCAAGATTCAGGACTAGGTGTTTATTTTCTTCATGATTTTCATGATTCTTAATTGTATATTTTAAAGAATTGCTGACATAGTCAATATACAGAGGCATTAGTAGGAGGTGCTGGGTGCAAATTGTAGGGTTAGGGTTAGGGTTAGGGTGCTGTCTTCAGGGTCCAACATGCCTGCTTTTGGAGCAGCTGCACTGAAAGCCTTGATAGAAGGACTGCCTTCAGAGAAAGAAGCAACACTGGACCCAAAATGGGTGTTCCAGAAGCTGTAGAATTGCCCACCCCCAGCAGCGATCTGGGTGAGTGACCGGCCATGAGGGAGGGAGAGTTACCCCCCCCCCCACACACAAAGCCAATGCCCCAACCTCAGCAACACCTCTAGCAATATCTGGAGAGTTTGTTGCAGTTTTAAAGTAGATTTCATTTTATCTTATTGTGGCACATTCTTGTTGCTTTACTCTTCACTAACTTGTAATCGCCTTTGGCTAAACTCAGTAACATTATTGATCACTGATAGGCAAGAGCTTTGATCATCCAGACAAAGAGTTCATCACTCTAAGTGGGCGAGCTGAACCTTTTCCCTTTCTCTGGTTTTGATATAGCACATTAAAGAAATAGAAAGTGCAACAGAAGGAGGGAAAGAGGGGGAGGAAGAGGCGGGGAAGCAGCAACTTCCATTTGTGGATAATATAAATTTAATATCTGTTGTAAAGTTAGAGCAAGCAGCAAGTAAAAACCAAAAGAACTTGAATCATAGAGTATAACTGCATTTACTGACTTACCCAATAAAATGTATTATAGGCAAACGTAAAGAAATACACACTGGTCACAAAAATTTAAAATGCACAGGTAGAACACAGATTTAGCTAAAGTAGTGAGCCTGTGAAGGGGGGGGGGGGAAATAAAGGGATGACATATGCTTACTGATAAAAATGTCCACAAAATATGTTGAAGCTATAAACCCAAAGTTTCAACATATAATTAGCATATGGTTTTCAGTGCTAAGTATCATTCACATTTTTAGAAAAAAATGTATAGAAAAGAACACATTAAAAAGAGTTTTCAAAGAATGTTGGCTATAATTTCTGAACTGGCTATACAAATCAGAGTTTCTTTCTCATTAAGGATAGCTGCATGAAGGAACTGTATACAGTATAATTCCAGAGCTATAGACTATATTTCAGAGGGAAAAAGTGACAAAACTACTTCTGAGTATTCCTTGCCAAAGAAACCCCTACGAGATTTGTGGGGTTGCCATAAGTTGACAGATGCCTTGAAGGCACATACATACATAATATTGTTTTCGTGTGACTTCATGTCATTTTTGACTTATAGTAACACTAAGGTAAACCTATCCTGGGTTTTTCTTGGCAAGATTTATTCAGGGGGAGTTAGCCTTTGCCTTCCTCTGAGACAGAGACAGAGTGACTTGCCAAATACAATCCAGTGAGTAGTGAGTTTCCATGGCCAAGCAGAGATTTGAACCCTGGTCTCCTGAGTCATAGCCCAACTATTATACATGTTTTTTTTTTTTTTTTGTTTAACCTTAAGAAACTACTATACCATGTTGGCTGTCCCACACATAACATGGTTAAAAAAGTTTGTTAAGCAATGCTAAAGCCAATTGTCTCCAAACAGAGACTAATGGAGACCAAAATGATCCAGAAGGCAAGACACAGAAACATTGAAATAATCATAGTCATCACTTATCTATGTGTGAGGCCTTCAGGATGCCTGTTAACTTATGATGACCCTATGACTTTTCCAGGGTTTTTAGAGGTGATTTTTCCAGTTCCCTCCTCTTAAATACATACCAACCATAAACTGTTTTTTTCCTCAATATGTTTTCTATGAACAATATGTCTTTCTCATTAATATATCTGTACTACAGTGGGCCCTCCCCTTACACGGGGATCAGTTCCAGATCACCCCGCGTAAGGGGAAATCGCATATACTCGAGCCCCATAGGAAACAATGGGGCGCATGCTCATGGTGGCATGGTGGTAGGTGTGTAACAGGCCATTGCTTTTATCATCGTGCAGCTTCTGCGTAAGCTGGAAGCTGCATATAGTGCACCCGCGTACGACACGAGTGTACTGTATACATATGCTTTCAAACATTTGCTTGCTACAGTTATACTTTTCACTTTTAGGTATGTTCTCAACTAAATCTTAAGTGCATACACAGAAGCATGTTGTGCAGAGGGAGCTTTAGAATCATACCATTAGAAGGTATGCTCTAAGCTTTTTAGAGACCGAATGCCCAAGCACAAGGATGTTCCCACAATGGGTGCTACCAGGGGAAGGACTTTACTGGACACAGCCAAAATCCTGGGAGGGTGGGGGAAAGAGGAGGAATAGATGCACACCTGTTCCTCCTCTTCCCCACCCTCCCATCTCTGCCCATGCCCTCAGAAATGGCTTCATATGCCAGAGAGGGCATGCATGCCATAGGTTTCACTATTACAGCTCTAAGCCATTCAGGGCCGACTCTTTGATAATCTGGAGAGGGGTAACAATACTGTCTCAGATACTTTTTAGACAGATCTAGGAATGCATGATTGAGCATACAGAAGCTTTTCTGTAAACCTGTAAGACTGACAGCAGCCATTACATTCCATACATTGTTTTTTTCAGATGTCTAGTGATTTGCTCAGAATAATTAGAATTTGCTCAGGTTTTACTCAGAATTTGCTTCAAGGTAAAGGCAGAATGAGATTTTGAAAGGGAAGATTTAACATGTGAGTGACCTCTCAACAAGCTGGCCCATTTTTACATCCTTTCCAGTTTCTTTTGAGCTGAACTTAGCTCACTTTGAAATGGATGCCCCACCCCTATCACCCTAAGCTCTGGTTGTCTTACAAGAAGATATTCAAGGGAGATTTTTAATTGCAATATTCTCCTTTATAATGAGGTTTGCAAGGTGGTGTCCTGTTCTAAAGGCAACTTCACTGTATGGCCCTCAAGCTGCGAACATTGGATATGGAGGCCAGTGCTGCTCAAGCTTCACATCCAGGAACTACTGAAACACCAAGCCTGTATATGCACTGCAGAAATAATCCAGTTTGACACCACTTTAACTTCCATGTGTGAATGCAATAGAATTCTGTGAACTGGAGTTTTTTGTGGCACCAGAGCTCTCTTACAGAGAAGACTAAATATCTCACAAAATTACAATTCTCAACTTCCATAGCACTGCACCATGACAGGTAAAAGTCATGTCAAACTGGATTATGTGTATGCAGCCCAAGAGAAGCTTCCTTTCCAGGAGAAAATAATCAGTACCTCCCAAGGAAGAGGTCAGGTTTACTTCTCAGTCCTTTAAAACAGAGATTGGCAATTTGTACTCCTTCTGATTTTGTTGGGTTGCAACCCATCATCCCTCAGCATTAGCTATGCTGACTAGAGGTAATGGGAGTTGGAATTCCACAATATTTTGAGGCACAAGTTACTCAACCCTGATGTAAATAAAATGTTTGCGATTTATGTGCCATTAAAAACATTGGCGAGAATCCATGTGGGCATTTAGAAATGCACAACCAACATAGTTATGCATCTAGGTAGTGACTCTCAGATGGACTCTCCCCATACCCTCTTACCAGCAATCAATGGGGGGGGGGGTTCCATTTCCCTGTCACTGAGGAAGCACACCTTCTCCTGAGTGATCTTAAGAGTGACAGGCAGAAGAGGGTCCATACCACAATTCTCCCTTGTACCAGAGATTGCTTGCACAAGGGAAGTCAAATGTCAGTCAGTTGGTGCCCAAGTGACAGGTGAACAGACCCCTACCAATTGTATTGATTGCTGCCCAATGAATGGAGAATGAGGATCTTTCACGATTCCAACATATCCCCTGAACTAGTGCATCTGTAGGGTTTGTGAATACAAAACAGTTACAAATATGTAACTCTGGAATATGCATTTCTAACTGTCCAAGTAATTTCTGGCCATTGTTTAAATATCTTCCCTGGTGCAGAGATTTTTCTACACATATAAAGCTTCTGCAGCATAGTGCATTGCCATTGCGTACATAGACAGATGAACTGAAAAGACAGGCCTGCTCTCATTGGAGTCTGTCTGCATCTCTGCATTTCACACTATGGGTTGGTCTGGCTGTATAATTGGGGAAAGACTATATTAAGATTGTGTACATCTGTCTAAAGTTTATTTTAAAATAATAGAAATGATTTGTAAAGTTACTGTGGATCATGTAAATAAGCTGCAGAGAAGATTCTGAAATATGGACAAAGTTGGCAAATATTATGCATAGATTAATTTGCATAGGTGTACTGCAGGACATTTTAAAAAGCAATGCTGTATACCGGAATGTACAATTTACGGGAGTTAAATGCATCAGGCTTCTATAATTTTTTTCCATAACACTCAAAAATTAATGACCTACTCATTAATTCCTGTAGTATTCATACAATGGCATTAATCATGATGAGTGCACATTGGCATTAATGGGAATACAGTAAAAATGATTTCTTTGCATGTTTTATAGAAACAGTTTATACATTTAATACTGTCTAGCTCAGTGCTGCTCATTTCTTAAAAATGTAATGAAAAGTGCTTTAGCTAAAAATGACCTGGGCTTGTGGGCGTTTTAGCAGAATACAAAAAAAGGAAGTTAGCTATTCCAGTATTGGGAATCTTATTGATCTTCTATGTATGCTCTCCCCAAGTTCATTGTAAGTAAGGAATCCTGCATGATCAAATTTCCTATTCAGATGGAAGATTCTAAATATTTTCAGTTGAATGTACAAAGAATTTTCCTTCCAACAGTCAGCCTCAACAAGTAGTGCTCAGAAAATACAATGAACAGGAATAGGGACATTGCTGCAGGGTTGGTGCTCCTAGCCCTGTGTGTCCTCTATGTGTGTTTCTTTAATGTATGAAAGAAGACAGCTGCTTCTGACATCGCCTTTTATCCATTTTAAAGGGATGCTATATTTTGTATCTTTTAAGTATGGTCATAGATGAAAATTTAAGTAGTAAATATGGGAAACTCATATTTTATATAATAACAGCTGAGAGGTTGTTATTTGTGGCTAAATGGAAGAAAAAAATACACACTGGAAATTCAAGAGTCAGGAAATGTTTGATTTTATGGAATCAGATAAGTTAACCCAATTACTAAGAAAAAACTATTCGGATAATTTTAGAAGACACTGGGAGCCGATGATTAATTACTTGAAGCTCAATTGAAGTCTAATTTTTGTGATAGGATTAAAATAGTTAAAGTTTAGAAAGAATAGAAGGAGGAAAATAAACAATAGTTTATAAATAATAAGAATAGAATTTAAATGATCAGTTATGATAAACAGTGGACAATTATAGATAATAGATTTAAAAGTATAGAATTTAATAGAATAACTGAAGAGCATTAGAAGTCACAAATAAACTATAGGTATATACTATAGAATATGGACATAATATAACGTTGGTGTTGGAATATTATTGTTGAGAATGATACCTTTCCAAAGTATTGTGATAAAGGCTGGATTAACGGTACCAATGTAGAGAAAGGAAGTTACAGGGACGGGGGTGGGATTGATGTTAGATGTTGTGTGAAAAAGTTTTTGTTGTATGTTTTATTTGTTATGTTTGTCTGGTATGTTTATTTTGTTTGTTTTTTATTAATAATTTTTTTAAAATAAAGGGACGCTATGAAGTAGATGGAACAAGACTAAAGCAATAAAAAAGCAGGTGTTAGTATTATGACCTGTTGATACTGGATCCAACCATAAGGGAGATGGCAACTTCTTCATCAGGGGTATTTAAGCATAGGCTGTATTTGGGTTAGCAACCTTTACCTCCCTACATTAGGGATAAGAAAAGGAGATAGAAAGAAGAGAAACAAGAAGGAATTACAGGGGAGTGTACAAAAAGCCAGATGACCCCAATAGAGGCAGTCTTTATTCAATATAATTCTCACTGGACAAAATGAACTTTAAATGCAACTGTCAGTTACTACTGTCGAGTTAAGTCCTCTTATAAGAAGCAGAGTGAATCACCTGGAAACAGGGCAGCTATGTCTGAAGAGTTTCCTTTTTTTTTTTATTTCAGCTGGTACAGAAATATTTCCCCCACCTTTTTTTTTTAACAACTGCTACTAAGACTAATACAATCTGACTGGATGAAGGCTGGCTTATACATTTTTAAAGTTCAATGAACAAAATTAACAAATGCAATAATGTCTTTGAGAAGGAAAAAGTTTCCAAAGTGAGAGTAACAAATGGAGAGCATTGATTCTGCTAACAGCTGTTCATAACAGACTGGATTTCAGTTTCTTTAAGATACAGTTTGATGCATGGTAGATAATCTTCACCTTTCAAATACACCATTTGGGTGAACACTGCAGAGTGTGAAATGGGATTTGTAAAACAAATGAGGATTCTCTCCCTCCCATGCCAGAATAGATAGTGACTTGGACCCAAAAATTAAAAAATATCTAAAATTCAGAATGTTGTCTTCTCTTTCTTTCTTTCTTTCCTCTGAACAATCCACTTCATTCTGTGGATAACAGCCTGGGAATGGCTAAGGACATGGCTATTTTATGGGATTAAACTAGATTATTTTCTTCATTGTTGACATCTGGAAGATCATCTCTCTGTAGTCATGTCACTCTCCTTACTGTCTCTTCTCCACAGCTGCATTCCTTCTTAGTTTTTCCTGTATTCTTTGAAACTTTCTACCACAACAGCCCTGTCATTCCTGTGAAGTTTAGCAGCATCAACCGAATTACTCCAGGCCTATCCCAGTGTCACCTCTAAGCTAGGCAAGGAGCTGTGCTCCCCAAAGGTCACTGTTGCCATTACTGGCCTTCCAAATGTTGTTAGACTCGAGTTCCTGTCAGCCAGACCAACTAATGGTGTGGGATGGTGGATACTGTAGTCAAAAAACATCTAGAGGGTCACAAGTTGTACAGCTTCTCTTGGTGACAGCAGTGGCCAGTAGTGTGGGATAATAGGAGAGAAATGGCTACTGGAACAGCAATGACTATTGGAATCTTATGACTTTAATCATGAGCTGATGATGCCACCTAGACTACTAGATTTGCACTGTGCAACTACATTATACCCAAATAACTAACAACACCCAGCAGAGGGAAAAACTATGGTATCAACAGCCTAGGTTAGATATAACTTCAGCACATTGACTCGCTTTCTTTGGAGGTCTTTAAAAGAGGTTGGGAGGCCATCTTTCAGGACCCCTTAGTTATCTCTTTCTACATGGCAGAGGGTTGGACTAGATGACCCTTGTGGTCTCTTCGAACTCTATGATTCTATGAGTCCAACATATAATTTTCATTTCTGGTTTAAACAGAGAGTGAATATGATACATCTCCAGCACTTAATTGATTTGCATATGATTACACACAGGAGTGGTGAGATCTCTACTGGGTTTCCTAGAATTTCACAGTCACTGCATCCATGGATTTATGCATCCCTACTGGGTTGTGAAAACCTGGCTGCAGTAATATGAATAACTGAGATAACTTCAAAAAGAGGAATGTCACTACTGTTTCACATGTTGTGGTTATATTTCTCTCCCTAAATGTAAATGGAACCTCCATGCTTCCAACTGTATTGCAAACCTGCTCCTTTATTCAGTGAAATGAGCATCAACAAATATCTGAAATGGATTAATGATCCCTTGTTAAAGAGTAGTCACGGCTTACAATGAGACATTATTTAATTTTATTTCTTAAAGTTAGTTTCTGTTCTTTTTATTCTTTTTAATGCTGCTTTTAGTCTAATTGCATTTTAACAAAAAGCTATTGTTATTTTTATGCCTACTTTGTAAGACAGTTTGATTTGCTCCTTTTTGAAGAAAATAAAGTGAATTACACTTTTTAAAAAAATAAGTGAAAGAAAGAAATAGGATCATTTTGTGATTAAAAACTTATTTCTTATATTTGCAAATCAAATCAAAACCTTTCATTCAGTGACTAGCTACAATTCAGTGATATAATACCACAGAAAATACAAGAAATTTGGCTCCCTGAGAACAAAATGGCATCCTTACCCATCCCATGGGAAAATCTGACTGGATTGGTAGTCAGCCCTTCAGTGCTGGCCACAGGACAACATGCTCCAATGTACCTGGAGGCAATAAGCTACTTTGTGGGACAGAAGGCAGGCTCTGAAACACACAGTTCTCTCCTCTAAGAGCTTGCTGCTTTCTCCCACCATCTGCACCCTGGAGCAACTGCCACATTTGGCCTAATGATACAATCAGCTCCGTACAACATTTCATTCAAGTGCATAGGGCTCCAGATTCAGTCATTGCCACTGTGTGATTTCAAGTCAGCAAACCTATCACAGGGTTTTTTGTGGCTGAGAATTCTTGACTCGCCTAAGGTCACCCAGTAGCTTTTCATGGCTGAACAGGGAATCAAACCCTGCTCCCCAGAGGCCCAGTCCAATGCTCAAACCACTACACCACACTGCCTAGGAAATCCTTTTAGAAGAACAAACACATAGCTCCACTTGACCTTATTGAGACATGCTTCGATACCAAGCTAGATGGACATATTTACTCCATGAAGCTTCATAAGTTGATATTTGAATAACTTTCTGCTGTTGTTGTTCTGTGCCTTCAAGTTGTTTCTAACTCATGGTGACCCTAAGATGACCTTATCATGAGGGTTTTCTTGACAAGTTTTTTTTCTCCAGAGGCTGTTTGCCATTGCCATCCTCTGAGGCTGAGAGAATGTGACTTGCTCAAAGTCACCCAATAGGTTTTACAGCCGAGCAGGAATTGAACTCTGGGCTCCAGAGTCATAGTCCAACATTCAAAACACTACACCACCCTTTCTGCTAGCTTTGACTAAATACTATGTGAGTCAATTATTCTCATTTTTGTGATTAAAAGGTTAAATTATCACCCACTTTGTAATCTATGCAGTTATATCCCTACAAAAACATTTCATTCCATAGGAGAAGAAAGACACTGGGAAGATACTTTCTATATTAAGATCTTGATTTTGGAAACTTCATTCTCCTACTTAAATCATTTTTAAATCCTTTCCAATACTAGACTTTTCCTTTCAGAGGGGGAAAAAAAGAAAGAATAGCAGTCTTAATTACCATTTGCTATATTGTTCCAAATGATTTCCTATAATTTTAAATTTCTTCTTAATTTAAGTAGGTGGAAACCCATATTCAACAAACAGCTGAATTTTGCAAAGCAGATGAAAGCAGTAGATAATAAAGCACTCCTTGAAAGAAATCAATTTCTTGCATAAAAGCTTACTTTGATTGTAAAAGCAAAATCATTAATGTTAAGTCCCATTTCTTTTTCACCCATTCAACAGGCTGAATGTGGTTGAAAGCATTCAGATCCCCAAATTGCTAGCTAATAATATCCTGATATGTTTCTCAATTTTCTTTCTCCTGCAGTGGAGTGACACAGAGAGCCTATTTTCACACATTCAGTACATGACTACTATTCAGAAAAAAATGACTGTGTCATTTTCCAGTACTTTTACCCAATGTTAGCCCAAGGTATTTTAGCTGTAGGAGGAACCAAATGGGAGGTCCTACTAGAGTTTAGACATTGAAGGGTCTTGCTGATCCAGATACTGGCAATTCTAAAAGGCCTTGCTGATCCAGAACTTGGAGACTATACTGCCTGTCTGATTCTGTGTCTTGTAGTCCCAAAAGAGACAGTTTCAAGCTCCATGCTGCACCAACCGAACACAAGTTCCTGCTTTCATCTATCCTCATATTATGGTATTCTCTGAAGCAGGTTACTTTACTTTGCTGTGCAGGAGTGCGGTGGAGTCACCTTCTTTGGAGGTTTTTTAACAGAGGATAGATGACCATCTTTCATGGGTGCTTTGATTGTGTGTTCCTGCATGGTAGGGGGTTGGACCTGATGGCCCTTGAGGTCTCTTACAAACTTTATGATTCTGTTATTCTAAGGGATATTGTTGATTCTATGAAAGAAAGGCAAAGATCTCCAGATTTCTCAGTCATGCACTTAGTAACAGAAGTAACAGTGTAAGAGTAGGTTGAAGGATTGTGCCATCTCCCACCCTGCTTTTTAGTGTATGTCTATTTGTCTGTGAAGGCCAACTGGCCCACAAAGAGACTTGTTTTGGAGTTCAGTGATTGGCTGTGATTGTTATATGCTGAAATGTGCAAAAAGTATGCCATTGAGGCTTGCAGTCATGTTCCCTTGGAGCAGTGGCATCATTAGGGTTGGTGTTACCTTCCTAAATGACTTTCTCCCATAGCACATCATACAAAAGCCTTTATAATGTTTTCATACTAATGTTACTGATAATAATTGTATTCTGTATATCATTGAATGTAATGGTCATAGCTGTGACATAAACAACAGGCAAAATTTAAAAATATATACCTTTAAATTATAATATTATATGCACAGATTTAGGGGATTTAGGTGATTAACACCGGCCTGGGGATAGGGTTGGGGTATGGCATTCACATGATGCATGTCCTGACTCCATCCCCAGGCCGGAGTGATGCTGTGCACTTCACCACATGGTGCACAGTGTCACAGTGCTCCTCACAAGACACAGCGTCAAAGGAGTACAGAAAAGCCGTGTGCCTATGGCTATGGCACCCTTTGCAGGGTGCAAAAAAGAACCACTTTTTAAAGCTCCTTTTTGCACTGTAGAAAGGCGAGATTGAGGCTGTGGCATGTAGTTGCTACGGCCCCAATCTGGCGCTAAAAGGGGCAGTGTGTCGAGCCCCTAAATGTATTTTCAGATGGTTAAAGTGGAAATTTGATAAGATGTGATGTTTTTAAAGAATTTTTTAACAGAATTTTAAAAAAAATTAATTTAAAAGAAACCCTGAGGCTTTTCTTCTCTCCACTCACTGTGCCTTGCCCCACTCACATGATCTGTTCAGCATTTTAAAGGGATGCAGGTGGACACCTCAGCCTTTTTCTGCCAAAAAACAGAGGTTTGGGGAGCAATTGTATCACCCTCCATAGGGTATCGCCTGATGCTCTCCACACACCCTGCAACCCCCTAGTGACAACTCTGCATTAGAGGCTCTGGTAACAGCAATGGTGGTGGAGGAGCAAATTTAGGGACTGTAATTTCTTCCTCCCTAGGAGGGCAAGGGAAATGTCAATTGGGATTCTATCTCTTCAAATGAATTATGTCTAGGTGTGGAGGAAATACCTAAATAGGGCCATATTTAAAGCTATACTTAGTCTTGTTGTGACCACATGTGCTTCATTCCTTGCTTCATGTTCTTTGTACTTTGTTCTTCTAGTCAAGAATGAATAATACCTAGCTCCCTGCTAGATGAGAACACATAGATTTCTGCATATTTCCCAATTACCATTTGTTCTGTGGGATCTATCCCTCTATGCACTTTTTCACTGGACAGGAACACCTCGTTGACTGGCAGAACCCAAAGGATGCTCAGCGATGGCTCCTCTTTATCTTGGAGAGAAGTGACCAGTACAACAATGTTCTGTCCTGGGCCCAGTGCTATTCAACATCTTTATCAATGGAGATTAGCATACCGGCTTTTATTCCTGCGCTAGGCACGGGATGAAAACATACAGGGACATATTCTATTGTATAGCTCCATTCATGGGCAGTACTCATCCTGTACCTGACCTGGGCTTTTCCTGGACCTTTTATAAAATTGGGAAAATCCCATTCTTCAAAAAGGTCTGGGAGAAGCCCGGGTCGTGTATGGGATGAGTATTACCTGGGGATGGAGCTGTGCAATAAAATCCATCTCTGTGTGTTTACGGTCTATGCCTAGCACAGGAATAAAAAGCTGGTGCTCTAATCTCCAGTGACTTGGATGAAAGAATACAAGGCATGTTTATCAAATTTGCAAATGGCACAAATTAGGAGGAATAGCTAATACCCCAGAGGAGAGGCTCAAAATTCAAAATAATCTAATAGATTAGAAAGCTGGGACAACAGTAACAATTTCAGCAGGGAGAAATGTAAGGTAGTTCATTCAGGCAGAAAAAATGAAATGCATAGATACAGGATGGGGGACTCTTGGCTTAACAAGATGACATGTGAAGGAGTCCTGGTAGACCACAAGTTGAATATGAGTCAACAGTGTTATGTGGCAGGTAAAAAAGCCAATGTGATTCTAGGCTGCATCAATGGAAGTATAGTGTCTGGACCAAGGGAAGTCATAGTACCATTCTATTCAGCTTTGGTCAAACCTCATCTGGAATACTGGCAGTAAGAGCTGTTTTCAGTGGAACACACTCCCTCCGAGTGTGGTGGAGTCTCCTCCTTTGGAGATTTTTAACCAGAGACTGGATGGCCATCTGTCAAAGGTGCTTTGATTATGTGTTCCTGCATTGCAGGAGGTTGGACTGGGTGGCCCTTCCAATTCTATGATTTTATGACATTTTCTGCACAGAAAACATACTTTTTTTTTGCAGAATTACATAGTCTTCTGTCATTTTAATGTAGAGATGCATGTGGCTTTTCCATACAGAATAACCTTTACTGTGTAGAAATCCATTCTCTGTACTGAAATAGAAATGAATTTCTGTTCATTTGTACTGAACTGTATAGATTCAGAAATGAATCTGTAACTGAATTTCAGTTACAGATTCATATCCTAGAGTTACAAATTCGTAATTGCTCCATATTCAGATATGCTATGTATTCACAATCATGACACTGTTGTCATGATCATAAATTCCACCCAAAACCCATCTTAAAATCCAGGGAGCTGCTCCAAGCAACAGAGGTCTAGTGGGACACTTCAAGATGACATGGCCAGCCCCTTCCTACCAGTGAAGCATGATATGTTTCCACTTAACAATGCCACAGATCTCCATCACTTATCGTGACTTTTTAGAATTTAAGGTGAAGTTTGGGAGTTGATTTCTTGGGTCATTTGTAGTAGGATCTTGGCCCTGATTTTTGAATGCAGAGATGCACATAATTTTTCTGTTCAGAAAACATGTTTTCTTTGAAGAAAGACTCTTTCTGTACATGAAACCTACTGGGTTACAGACACAGTCTCTCAGCCTCAGGGGAAGGTAATGACATTGTCTTAATAACTTTCACTAAGAAAACCCCATGATAGGTTTTCTGCAGGTTTACCATAACTTGAAGGGATACATCAACAACAAAAAGTAATATTGATTTTCTGCACAGAAAACATGTTTCATGTGCAGAAAAAGCTTATATATTTCTGTGCAGATTAATATTTCTATATCTGTAAATAATTCACATTAGGTTTGGTGCTGCATGTATTCTTCCTTACGGTTTCGCAGCTAAGAAATGAATAGCAAACACATATTCTCCCCCCCCCAACACCGTCTTTTGCCACTTCTCTAGAATATGCATAGAGGCCCTGAAATCTACCTACATTAAGTGAGGACGCACTTTACATTTTAAAAAATACTTTCATGCATTCAATCAATCAAGTGCAGACTGCATTAATGGAGATACTACAATTACAGAAGCTTAAAAAGTAACCCTCCCAAATGAATATTCAAAATAATTGCCTGGTACAGACAAAGTCTGCTTGGAGTTGAATGGTACACAGCAAATGTTCAAAAAATAATTCATCATGTGGCTTTAAGACAAGGTTGTCCTCTTTCCCTACTGAAATGGCAGCCTCTGGCTGATTGAATGCAATTCATTTGCACAGAAGCAAGTATAAGAGCATCCTGCCAACTCACTAATTATGATAAATGTACAATCTGTCTGGTCTTAATTGAACAATAAAGCTCCTTCTTTTTAATTAATAGGACACCTCAAAACATGCTTTGTTTTTTTCTAAAGTGGAGGTCTTAAACTTCTATACGATAATGTAAGGTATCTGTCTGTCTCTTTGTTATGCAATACAAATCACAGAGACACCAATGTATTATCTAATGAGTCCAAATGAAGAATGTAGTAAGGTTTGGAACCTGATTGCTGATCCATAAGCTATTCTGAGTAGCTCATTAGAAAATTTCAGATTTCTATATTTCCCCCTCTGGAATGCACATTCATTAACAGGTTTTGACCAAGGATGATACTTATGTTTAGGTTAGTATCCCAAACATTTTTGTGCACTTGTGTCACCAATCACCAAACTTGTAATGGCTTGACTCTTGGACTAGGACTCTGGGAGTCTAGTGTCTAAATTTCTTCTCAGGAAGGAATGAATCAGATGAACTTGGGCAAGTCAATCTCTTTCAGCCTAAGAGAAAGGCTCTTCTGAATAATAATCACAATAATTAAATTGACCCATTAGCCTGACTGCCTTGGAGGACTACCATAGCCTATGCATGGCCATAGCCAACATAGTGGACCGACAGCCAATTTTTCTCTGAACAATAGGATTTCAAAGGCTTATAGGAACTGTTCAAGTTTCTGGAGCTGGAGCATAGCATGCACATGATAACTCCTGTAAAACTAGCAATATTATAATACTGGACCTTATAGCATAATGTATATTACTTAAGAGTAGGCAACTTCAATAGCAGACAGCAAATTCTGGACAAAGTACATAGAAAAGAGAGAACATTTAATGCACTATAAAACTCTGTCTTCAGTACCTCATCTTGAGTAGTCAATAAATCAGGAGTGAGTCAATGGTTTTTAAAGGTCATACATGATGTAGGATAGAAAATTCTGTATATAAATTGGGGCTTAGACTTATACCATGCAGAGGTCTTTAAAATGCTGCCCATTTAACAATATTTCTCTCTTATTTCCACAGAGATGAGAATATCATGGAGAAACCATGCTAATATTAGTCTCATGTTTACTTTATCCATGTTAAGTTGAAGGACAGTTGTAGAATTTGTTGCTTTGCACAGAAATTTTCTTTCCATTTTCAAAATAAATCCCACCAGTAGCAGACTAACATGCAACATTCTCATTTGATATATATTTGTCCTAAAATAAATAAGAAACATAGTATGGGGGAGGGGACATAAAAGTATATTATGCTCACTGATTTGCAAGTCATCTAAACAGATATTATGTAAAAAATGTCAGCTGAAATACAACTATATGTGATATTTTTTTCCTACTTTCCCTGCATACATTTTGGAATATTCTTTCTTCAAATTTGCATCCAAATGTATTCCTTTCTGAGACATCCCCAGCTAGTCCTGCTTCTCAGTTATGAATTTTCTTTAGAAACTGAAGCAGACTATAGCTGACTATAAGTATGGTTTAAGAGAAACTGTCTCATTTTTAGATTCCTTGTTTAAAGAAGCTGAAATGAAGAGAGCTATTAAAATTAATACATACATACATAATAAAAAGGGCCAGGGAAGGATACTGGAGTAAGGGGGTGGATGACCTGACCATACAGATTGCCCACAATCAGAAAGAGAAGGTCAGGAGATGATCCTATTTTTTTATTGTTTAAATAACGTCTCAATGCAATTCCTAAAGCAATTCTGTAAGAGGAGAATGTTATGTTGATTGAATTACTTATTTTCATGTAAATTGTGGGGTGGTGGTACTAGATAACCCATAATAACTTACTAGATCCTTCTCAAATTCTAATTATTTGTTGTTGCTGTTGTTGTGTGCCTTCAAATTGTTTCCAACTTATGGTGACCCGAAGGTGAATCTATCATGGGGTTTTCTGGGGCTGAGATTGTATGACTTGTCCAAAGTCACCCAGTAGGTTTCCGTGGCTGAGTGGGGAATCAAACTCTAGTCTTCAGAGCCGTAGCCCAATGCATGAGCCACTACTACCCTCTGTTCATATATAAACTGTGTGTGAATGATTACTTCTGGCCCAGTAGGTGGTCACTTACTTAATGTTATCATATGAGCTTTAAGTATTATGATGAACAAATTTGTGCAGGATATTAAACTATCTTCTCTTTTTTATTGCATAGTTGATCAGGACTTATCTCAAGCAACATTCACGTGTCATGTAATTTTCTCTGTTTCTGAAGTTAAAGAGTGATGACTGTTAGAGCTGTTCAACTTCTTCTAAAATATCCTAAAGTTTGAACTAAATTGAGCTAACTCAGACCAATTTGCATTGGAACCAAATCAAATGGGTTCAGTTGATCTACTGCTGAAAACAACTTGCTTGCATGCTTTAAAAGCCAGACAGTGTGTCCACAACATGTTCATAGCAGAAAAACAGCATGGTGGGGAGACAGAGAGGGGAAGGAAATAACTATACTTTCTTTATGGGCAGCTGTAGCTTTCAGGGCAGGGCAAGTCTCTTACCAGTGCTTTCAAACCACAGTGTTTGGAAGAAGGAACAGTGTGAAGGCACTGAACTATACATATTCAGTTTGTGACTCTAGAATGCAGAAATCAGCATGAAATGGTAAGACTACAAACTCAGTTACCCGTATACACTTTAAAAATGCAGTTAATCTTTTTTGAGGGGAATAATGAAACAAGAAAAGTGGTCCCATTTTGCAATCATCTGTATTGGTTTTCCAATGCAAATCAATGGGAGCCTGAAGGATCCAGATTTCAGAACCTTGATTTATAGTGAAGATCTGGATTGGGTTGGTCTGGGCCAGAATAATTCAAACTGAATTGTGACCCAATCCAAATCAGGTTACAAATTAATCAATCAATCATAACAGCAATCAATACAGTACTATCCAAATAAAACAAGAAGTTAGAAGTAGGTGTAGGAAAACCCATATTTTGTGAAATTACCAGAAAAAAATGGAAGAAACCTCTTTGAACTGAAGGTCCCCTTTCTGTACCATTTCTAGTTTACATCTGTCTTTGACTAAATGCCTTCTCATTCAACCTCCTTGGGCACCTGAGAGGTGATGAGGAGCAAAACACCATTCCCTTAAGGGATTCTGTTTCCCAGGAGGTTGTGACAAGACTGATGAGAGCTAAAAATACAGTCGCAAGCAAGAGGGTTCTATGCAATTGCTATTGAGGCATTATCATGGCTGGTTAGACTTAGTAGCCATCTTTAGTGAGCAATTTTGCCAGCTCATCTATGTTGGTAGAGGTGTCCTGAGCATCACTGGAGTGCAATTTTACAGCATGGAAAAAGAAAGAAATGGATGAGCCATAATGCATTCAAACTGTTGTTGCACAACAGGTGATAGCAGAATCCAGCACAGGGACACTGGCATTCCAGTCCATCAGCACAATACAAGATGTTCACTGTGGTATGTTTGTTTTTTAATTCAAAATACAAGGGCATGGCATTTGGAAAAATGCTGTCCCTTAAGAGCAGATAGCTCCTTCCAAATTGTAGAGCAGATAGATCCTTTCCAAAGTACAAAATACAGGGGGTTTCTGCTACCCAAAGAAAAGTTGTCTGTTCCTTCCACTGAAATATAGCTTACAGTACCTGGTATTTTTGGTGGCCCCCCATCCACCTATTAACCACAGGCGATTATGCTTAGCTTCCAAAATCAGGCAGAATCTGGTGTCTTTAGGATATTTCAGTAACCAGGAATGCTGAAAATGAAGAATCACAGTTGCATTATATGGACCCATCTGAGAAAACTGATTGCTTGTAATCACTTTTATTTTTCCATGTTTTCTGAATGATTGTGTACTCTTATTTAAACAGTGCAATAAAAATAACTAAGAATAAATTAAGAATCATTTTTGCTGACATAGTACATAGTGAAAATGAATTGTTCATGTTTCCTGCCTGCAGAAACATCCCATATGTGTTTTTTCATTTTATTTTCAAAAACAGAAGACCATGAATCTACAGCTTTCTCTCCCCAAGAACAAGTATTCACAGAGTAATACTGATATATCCATATATCCAGCCATATTTGTGTTTTCTTCAAGGATTCGAAATAACTAAACAAAATAAATTTAGTATTGAATAATATCAACACTACTTCATAAAAAGCAAAGATATAACATTAAACATTAGAGTCAGGATTGTCCAAATCATATTTCCCATCAACATGTAATGATGTAGGAGCAGGACAGTGAAGCAAGCTGACAGAAAGAAAACTCATTTTAGATACGGTCCTGGAGAAAAGTACTGAGGATACTGTGGACAGCCAAAAAGAAAACAAAAAACAAGCTGGTACTGGAACTGATCAAACCTGAGTTCTCCCTAGAAGCCAGGATGACTACCTTGAGGCTGTTGTACTTCAACCACATCACGAGAAGGCAAGACTCACTAGAAAAGACAATAAAGGTTGGGTAAGAGAAAAGTAGTAGACTCTATTCCAGATGAATAGACTCAGGTAAGGAGGTTACATCCATGAGTTTGAAGGAACTGTGCAGAGAGGCTGAGGACAGGGAGTCTTGGAGGTCCACAAGGTCACCATGAGTCAAAGACAACAGCTAACAACAAATAGTAGATGAAGTAATAGATAAACAATGGCAAAAATGGAGAATAAATTCACATGCCATATATCTAATCAATGCTATGTGACTTTCATTTCTTTTTGTATCCTTCATGTCACAAGTGGATTAACAGTACAATGGAGAAAAGTGAGAACAGACAAAATTCAAATTCATCAAGGCTTACTGTTCATTTTGATATGCGTGTGTATCATAAGCTCTCCCACTTCTTCCTATGGATGTGTGTTTACATTTCTATACAGTTTTCTAAGTCTATATATCTTTATGAATGCTTTAAAATATATGCATTTTCTCCTATTGATTAAAATGTGAATGTCCACACTTTCTAAAATGTACATATTCTTCCCCATGTATATGTTTCACAGCACTTTTTTTAAAAGAAGCAAGCTCACAATGTATGGATCCCCATCTGTGAATTGCTTTCCGGTGCAATAAATATATATTGGATACATTGTGGTTTACATTCTGGTTTAAAAACAAAACAAGATGAAATAAATTCCTTGCCCATTTCTAGTTTAGGGTAGAATACCATTATACAGTATTTCATTCAGTCTCATCTCAAAAGTTCTTTGTACCTCAGAAACTGACATTTCCAACTGGCTATGCCTTTGGCAAATTATAAAATCATACCATAGGTATGAATTAGATATATTGTATTGCTGCATTTGTCCAAGAAAGTTAATACTTACATTTGACCTGTTTATTTAAGAGCCACAAGTTCCATGGTAAATTGGTTCCATTATTACCTGTTAATTTCATACCACAGAACCCACAATTTTCCTCAACCCAATCTGTTAGTACCAATTACAAAGACAATTTGCTATCTTGTAAAGCAACATAATACTTGAGGTCACAATGAATTATACCATTTGGTACAACCACAGCTTCCCAGCGAAAATTATATGAATTTTGTTGATGACAGTGTCTGTATACAGTCATTTAAATGAAGATCCTCTAGAGAAGCAGTTTGAAGACTGTAATGTACAACAAAAATCATCTGACCTTCAAAGCATTTTTGTATTTCTGGGAAATGTGCCTTTCAACTAGAATATCATTATTTATAGTGCCTTTAATTAAAGGGCCTTGATGTTTTTCCTCCTAATCAGAGACTCTGAAACATTAAAAGAAAAGAAAAAGATCAATAAAAGGTTATGAAATAAAAACACTTTATCTTGTTTATCAAAAAGAGAAAAAAAGACAGTCCCAACAGATTTTAAATTTCATTTTGGATTATTTATTATTCATAAAATGAAAAGAGTACAGACAGCTAGGCCCAGTGTCTGCAGCTTAATAAAAAAATGGGGAAAGAATAGCCCTGTGCAGAGGCTCTTGTGCATACAACATTAGTAGAGGCTGCCGCATTCATGCCAAAGAGTATTCCACACAATAAGAGTATGTCTATATGGGCCATTTACATTGGCTTCCCCAAACCTCTTATCACCCTGTGTTCATGAGGTAGGGCCAAAGGACTGACATGACTGTAGACCGTCTTCAGCAGCAAATCTGGACCCTCTCTGCCTCAAATTTAATTTTAAAAGTTCACCATTTGCTCCAGATATTCCAAGAAAATATGGAGCTCTCCACAGTGATGCTAGAAGGCTGTTTTAACAGTGTCGCACTCTGCCCCTGGTAGTACTGCCACTGGTGTGGTCACTCCCTCTGAGGTTACAAGACACCAAGCCATGTGATTGACACTGGACACCTCATTTTGCCATCAGAAGGTGCAACTCGCACAGGCAGCGGTGCTGGTGGCACAGTGGGGCGCATGTGTAGACAGCATCCTGGCATGCCTTTGGAGTGCCTAGATAATGGGGAAAATTCAGGGCAGCTTCAGAGCTAGAATTCTCCAGAAGTGGCCTGGAGTATTCTGTCCAGTGAAGATTCACCCTCTATCCAACTCCCACACAGAGTATTCATGTGTATTGCTATGAAATGTGTAACTCCTATTCCCATGAATTTCCATGTGGACATAAAAACTCCCACAAAGCTATGAATGTTTGAATTCCAACATTATATTTATCTGATTCTGTTAAATTCATGTAGTAAACACATTTTTCTTCTCATATTTCCTAACCTTGTAGATTACCTATATCCTGCTGTTTACTATGCCTCTTTACTTAGATCCTCTTCCTTGAGCCACAGAGGCTTAGAAAAATGTGTGCTCACTTCTACATTCATGTCTGTGGTGTCACAGGCTACTGAATACATTCTGAGACACCTCAAAAGAAAGGTTTATCTATCCAAAAGCACTGGTAATGACATGCTACAGCACACAATGTCCTGATAAAGAATAACTGGAAAATTATGGATATAATGATAGCAATTGGGAAGAGCTTTTTGAAGCTTTGTCATTTGTCTCAAAATGTCATTAACACTTATTTATCACTTTCCCATTTGTTTTATGCTATTCAGGATTTCAAGCAGAAATGTTATGAACATTCTGAAGTATACTTTTTCCTTTTAACCAAAATTGAAAACAGCATTTTATTGCCTTATATATTGCTGTCTTGTGCGTATCTACCTCGAAGTAGCCAGCACTAAATTCACTTAGGAGATTATCACACAAGCTTCCTTCCTGATGCTGTTGTGGCTTTTTAAACACCCAAAATAGCACTGATTCTTTTCACATTAACATGCAATCATGAATTGATAACTGGTTGGCTATGAATTTTATCGCATTACCATTCTGTTTATTCATTAGCTATCCAATATTAAGTAAACAAAACAAAACATTAAATCCCATTGTTCCTCCCTCATTTGAAAAGGCTGCCAGAGCATTGGGGAGGTACAGTCAGACCTTTTAAATCCTGTTGTTCCTGGCCTCCTCAGCACTAAGATGTACTGCTTTCTTTGAGAAAGGGGGATGCAGTCAAACCCTTTTAAATCCCCTTTCTCTCTGAATTACCCCTGAATGATTTATGACACATACTTCAAGAATGGGTTAACTGCAGGATTGACAGCTATTCACAGGATTTTCCTGTTCATTAAAAGCAGTGGCAGAAGCAAGGATTGACTACAGGATACCTACTGCCTAGTCATGATGTGGTGCAATGAGATCTGTTGATTACATTTTCAATCCCGCTTCTATCCCACTATTGAAGAACTGTGCAATAATCTCCTTAGATTTCTTTCTAGGCAAATATGTACAGAAGTGGAGCCTTATCATTTTGGTGGTAGTGGGGATACTTTTGCAATATGTGGGGGTCAAGCTTATGAAAGCAGAGAAAGGTTATTATGATTCTAAAGTTTTGGTTGACCCTGGTGTCTCAATAATCCAGCTGACTGTATTTGTTACTTTAGTTTCTTTTCTCACACTGCATCCCCCCCCCCCCCATTAATTTTATGTTTAACATGCTCTTTCATTTTCTCTTTTATGGATACAATTTTTAACCTTTGCTTCTCTTCTGCATGTATTGTTTTTCCTCTACCTTCTCCAGAACACAAGAGCTGTATTCATACATTGTTTTCCATATGCAGGGCTAATGGGTGATGTGGAGTGATGTGGGCAGAGTTGCTTCTCTTCACCTTGTCTCAGTGTTGACCAGCCCATCAACTTGTTCCTCTTGGCCACCACTCATACTGTGTGTTCCATCAGCAGTAACTCCAACATCAGTTCATTGAGCATTGACATATTTAAAGTCAGAATTTAATTATTCATTAAACTTAATTAGTTACCCTTACTTTGCTCATTTCCAGTAATCTTTTAAAATTCATTATTTAATTGTTAACTGTCAATGGCATTTATTTAACTTTGTGTCACTTTAAGTTTTTGTTAGTCATTTTAGTACTATTAAATTTTTTAAATTGAATTAATGATGAATTAAGAAAACAAATATATTATTAGATCAGATTAGATTTTTTTTACTGTTTCAATGCTTATGCATCTTTAACAATTTCATAATTGTTATTAAACAGTTACTACCATTAGTGCTTCCAAATCTGCTTTATTTGTGGAGCACAACGTTTGAATAAACCTGTTAAATTTAGAGTCTAATGTGTCAATTCTGTGTATGTATCATTTAGAATAAGGTCCTTTTGAACTGGATAGAATTTATTTCTGACCTACATAGGATTTATCTGTATCTTCTGAGACTGCACTCTTATAGTGCTGCTATTCCACTTTTAGTGCTCTGGGTTTGGCAGTTTAGGGAAATCCATTTAAAATTCTCAGCCAGAGAGCTCTTAGGCCTCACTGAACTACAAGTCCCAGAATACTAGAAAAGGCAGCCAAAGCACTAAAAGTGAAATAGCAGCACTATAAGAGTGTAGTGCGGTAATCTTCAAAGTTTATCCAGAAGCTTCTATTTACATTTACTGTACTTTTAAAAAGATCCCATAGACACTAAACAGTCATCCCACTGCCATTCTTTACTTACGAATATAATCATAGATAATTTCAGTGTTGCAGGAATATCATATTATGTATTTTCTATATCAAGGTCTTAGTCTAAAAAAAAGGAGGAAAGGAGTTGGAATATAGTTCCCTCTTTAAAAAACTTAATAAACTTGCTGAAATGGATAAAGTGACTCATTTCATATGAGATGGAACTATATGCAGGATACAGACTGCCCAAAAAGGGCGGTCTCCCGCCGCCCTGGTTTGCTCCACGGGGAAGCCGCAGCTTCCAGACCATGGGGCTTCCCTGTGGAGCAAAAAGAACCAACCCTAGTACATACTAGGGTTAGGGAGCACCTGAATGGTGTGTGCTCCCTAACCTTATTGCCGCCACTGCCACGCTACATTTTGCCAGTATGTATCACGCCATAGAGTCTTTTAAAGAAGAATGAAAAATGATTTCCTATTTGAGGAAAAAAATGAGGACAATAATTTACTTTAGGATTTACAGAACAGAAGAATTTAGCTTTAGGTAGTTGTGCCATTTAAAAACAGCCAAGCAGTATCTTTAGAATTTAGTTAATTTTTATACACTTTATGGAGGAAATAGGGAAAGTACAGATAGCTGATATTTATAACCACAAACTGGCAGGCTGGACATCACTTATATATTGTTGTCATTATCAAGTAATTATTATATTAGCTGGTTGTTGAGAAGTTGTGGGTTTTTTTTCCTGTAGTGTTGTAATCTTGTATGTGTTTTTATATCATGGAATGTTTTTGTGTTTGAATAAAAATATTAGGTTGAGAGAGGGAGAGAAAGGAATACAGCTCACTGATTTGAGTTCTCTCTTGTGTACACATTTCGTTAAACTATAAAATAATAAGATAGAGAGATTTAGCTTGACACTTATTAAATCATCCCGCTAAAGTAATAATGAGATGTCTGAAGGTCCCAGGACATTCTTGCTCTTTGTGTTCAATTAAAATTGGCTCTTGGGACTTGCTCAGATTTTAGTGGAGTTAAAGAGTCTGTTTGTTCTTTCTTCTCTTCTTCAGATGTTTTAGATTCAGATTTAAAAGGCAAGGGAAGATATTTCAAAGCTGTTGCATAGAGAGCACGAGCAGTCTTTGAAAAAGAAAATACTTCATGGGAAGCTGTTTAATTCCAAGAACTGTTTCCGTAAACTTAGCTTCAACCAAGTATAAAATTTATGATAAAGAAATTATGGATTAATAGGACAAGCCAATACATGTGTTATGAGAAGCCTCATTGAATTCAATGGAGCTTTCCAAGTTAGGTGAAGTAAGTCTCATGTTGAAAACCTAAACACCTTTAACAAAGGAATAAGGCTGCAGTCCTTGGCATACTTTCTTGAGAGTAAGCCACACTGAATACAACGGAATTGTTTCTGAACCTGCATATATAAAATGCAGGACAATTATACCATAGTATATGTTTGACTGAGCTCGGTGGAATTTACTTCTCAGTAACATTTGTAGGTTTGTGCTGCTAAAAGGTAAAAGGTAGTCCCTTGACATGAATGTCTACTCATAACCGACTGTAGGGGGCAAAGGGCCAAGGACTGCTCTTGTGGTCATGTGACCAGCATGACGGTGCCCAATACTATTACCTTCCCACCAAAGTGGTACCTATTTATCTACTTGCATTTGCATGCTTTTGAACTGCTAGGTTGGCAGGAAAAGTGTGTACTAGAATACTCATAACTTCTTTCCATATATTAGCTTTGATATTATACTCCATGCATCTGAGGAACTAGGTTGCAATCTAGAAAAGCTCAAGTTAAAATAATTATTTTAGCCTTAGGGCATTATAAGATTTTTCATTGTTTTGCTAGAAAGACCAACATGGCTACCAATTTGAAAATTTGTTTCATAACACTATTTTCTTGGGGAGTAGGACTGTCACATAAAGTACTGGATTATTCCATGCACAATGGATGGCACGGTTACACAACAGGAGTCACAGCCATGTATTCATCCACTGTGCAACAGTTGCTCCAACTCTTCACCCATTCCTAAAGACGACTCTTCTTGAATCTCCTATACAATACTTCTAAGAAATACCCCTAAAAGCTTGTGCACAATGTTTCATGTGGGCATCACAGGTTTTCTGCAATTCTGGACAGAACACTATCTTTATGCAGGTAGTAAGAAAGTGAAATCAAGGGCCCACAAAGTCACAACAGGATTCAGACTTCTGTATCTTTATTTCCTTTACAGAGACATATCTACAATAACATGAAAGTTTTCTGCCCACAGCAAAGCTCAGTCCTTTGAGAGAGGCTATATTTCACATTAATTAGTAAGAGGAAGTAACCTCAATTATAAAAGTTAATATCAAATTATGCCTTTTGCTAGTTTTGACCCTTCGAAGAAATACCTGTCTTTCAGATAATGGTCAGAATATCAGTATCTCGAGTAAATATAATTGGAGATAATAGTACTGAGATAGGACACATTTTTCAAGTGCAAAGTCAAGTCATATTAACATGAAGAGATTTTTCCTCAGCATTTTTCCTTCAGCATTTCAGTGGTCTGACCTCCATAACTATAGAATGTATACATATCTGAAAGCCTATTCAGATTATGATTTTGCCTTACTTCAAGCATCCCCAACTTTTGCATTTTACAGCAGTGCACACATCTGTAACAGTGAAACGCATGGCAGGCACAGTCGCAAAATGGCTGCTGGAATATGTTTCCATTTCACAAATGACAAGTATGGTGTGTAGCTATTTTTAAAAGACCATGATATCAGGCTTATCTTGAACCTTTTGCTGCTCTCCGACTGCCTGCCTTAGTGTCCCTCAACCTTACTAAAATGTTCAGGATTTGCAGTGATGTAAGTGCCTTTTTCTTCTCTTTTTCTAATTCTTTCTCAGGCCTGAAACAGATGGGCCAAATAGAGTGGATTCTGGAGACTTCAGGGGTGTGGTGTTTAGATGATGCATGCCCTAAAGCATCCAGAAGCTGCTCCAAGGCCACCTAAGGCAGCCCAAAGCCTACAGCAAAAGGAGTGGATTTAATCCACTCCTGCCACTGGCCTGTTTGGGACCACTGCTGTGGCTGTTTTGGGAGCACATTGTCTGGTCACCACGGTCCGGAGTGATTATGGCCAGAGCAGCCAGAGATGATTCCGTCTGGGCCATCTGCTTCAGCCCTCAGTTGAAACAAAGCACTGACATACAGTTGCCCACCATCTGTATTTCTTACGAGTGTTCCTGTGTCGATGTGGATGCTTAGAAGCATTCACTGAAAATGAAATAAATAAAAAGAGATGTTTGAGAAAATCTCCAAGTTTCCTTTTCTTCCACATCCAATCCTCACGAATACTGTACCTAGCTTTTCAGAAGTATGAAACATGTTTAAGGGGAAGCCTCCCTATGGAGCAAAGAAAAAGCAAAACACCACTTTGGGATAACAAAGCACGTTTTAAACAATATTTTTTTGGATTATACAGAATTTAGAGATGACAGTGAATCCCTGAATGCTTGGAATTGGAAAAAAAATATCCATGTTCTTTATTTTATTCCTCAGCTCGATCAGGAGAATTTTAACAAACTTCAACTAATAAAGAGATCAGAATGCCTTCCTGTCTATTTTAACTCACACAAGCATACTAAGTGATCTTGGTAGTTCCTTTAGGGAATGTGAAACAGAAATTGAACAGAAAAATTATGGGAAGCAGATTAGCATCAAAGTTTTTTCAGCAGTATGCTTTTCCACCATTATGAAGCGACTTTTTTTTAAAGTAACAATAATTTAGGCTCAAAACACACTGCAAAAATAATCCAGTTTGAGACCACTTTAACTGTCCTGGCTCAATGCTAGGGGAGATCAGGGAACCATAGTTTTGTGAGACATTTAGCCTTCTCTGTCAGAGAACTGATAATAACCTACAATTCCCAGGTCTCCCCAGCACTGAACCAGGGCAGTTAAAGCAGTCTCAAACTGTATTGTTTCTACAGTGTATTTTGGAACATAAGCTGGATTTTTTTTAAATCAATATTTTGGCAATCTTCAATTTCTGACTTCTTTTAAAAAATATCTGACTAGTTTTTATGTTGCCTTCTTTTAGGCCCTGGCCTTGTGCAGACTGGCCTGAAAAGCTGGCCTGGGTTGGAGTCAGGGTGTCACGTCCAGATGATGCATGCCCTGACTCCACCCCCAGGGCACCATGATGCAATGTGCCGCTCCGCATGACACAGCATCAAAGGATCAAGTCCATATGCCATAGCTATGGCACCCTTTCAAGGGCACAAAAAGGAGCAGCTTTTTTCAGCTCCCTTGCGCATCTTTGGAAGACTGGATCAGGGCTGTGGCGTGTAGTTGCCACAGCCCCGATCTGACATAAAAAGGGTTAAAATATTATTTTCCATGCAGAAAAAACTATTATTTATTAATTATTTCATTTACTTATGTTGCTTTTCCCCCCATATAGGGACTCAAGGCAACAAACAGCTATTTTAAATCTATAAGTGTTTTTAAAAAGCATCAGAGTGTATCAATATTAAAATTAAAAAAACGATTAAACAATTTTTGAAAGTTAAAAATATGCAATAAAATTTAAAATGTGTTAATTTGCTGCACAAAATATTATTTCCTGCACAAAAACTGCTGTTTCCTGAATATGAAATGTTGTTTTCCATGAAATCAACAATGCACATATTTTATGAAGAAGAAAGTCCCATTTGCTGTATTTTCTAAGCATAAAAATAGTATTTCCACACTAAAAATACTGTTTCCAGGACAGAAATTGTTGTTTTCCATGAAAAACAACCATGTATGAATTTTGTGCAAAGTAAGCTCCAGACTGTAAAGATTCTTGTCAGCTCAGGATTCTTCTTGTCATGGTTTCTCAAAACCCAAAAAAGCACATTTTAAAAAAAAGTATTTTTGAATATTTCTGAATATTTTTCCATCCCTATCTCTAATATTGGCACTTTGGTACATCTATGTTAGGCAGTATAAATATCACCATGCCAAGAGTATCTAAAATCCATTCTGCTAGTGAATTGATACGGGTGGAAGAATGGATTTCCCCCCTCCTACCTGCAGAAACTCACTTCAAAATCTTTTCCATAGGTGAATCCTATTCTAAATATTTGGGTGTGACAGAGGATCCAAAGGGAAGGAGAGTAACAGGAAGTCTCACTGGATGAATTGCCTGCTTGCAGTGCTGGATGGAAACGGTCAGAAAAGAAATGTTTTACTAGTACTAGTACTAGTACTCCTCAAATACATCACATCTTTCTCTTGCACGTCCTCTCCCCATTCTTCTTCTTCTTCTGTTATTGTTACTATTATTCTTTCAGTTTTACTCATGATATTTGACAGTCAGCAATTCAGATTCTATCCTATAATGTAGGATCATTGGATAGTGTAATATGTTCGAATAATGTCACTTATGTAGTTGTGCTGTTGTGATCCTATGTCTAGTGACTTCATTCAGATGTTTAATAAGTGTTTTTGGCATTCGTCGCAGAGCACCTCTCAAGAGGTAGTGTTGTTGCTGCTGCTTTTCTTTTATTTTCAAAAAAGTATTTTATTTCAGTAAAATCCTACACAGAAACATTAACACATATATATTACACTCAAATTATACAAATTATATGTACAAACATTCCCTCCATCATTTAGAAACCCCTCTCCCAAGAGAGAGAAGGAAAAAAGAAAAAGAAAAAAGACCCCGCCAATTAAAACACAAACAACAAATTATGTACTTGAAACGTCCTTTGTCTGATTATCTATTTCGTTACTTCTGTGTATCATACAATTTACCTATTTCCACTTTATCTTTTATCAAAATTATTACATTCTTTACTCATCATAGATCTTAATTCTGTCTCAGTTCAAGCCGATTGCAGCAGCATTGCTGCAGGTATTTTTGCACATTGTTTATTGATAAACTATCTGCTGCTGTTTTTCAAATTTATCTGTTTCTTAACAGATGTTGGAAAACTTGCTTTGAAAGTTGAAATTTTGAAGGCAACAGTTCAGGGATACTCCTACAATTCTAGACATTGGTATTCTTCTATTGCAGTTACTCCTATCTCCCTTGCCAAGGTCCACTGGCTTAGGTGAGTATTTTTCAGATTTAACAGATGCTGAATTCCAAAGCATGCTGCTACTTTTAGGTAGCTGGCAGGTTTACACAAGTGAAGCTGTTTTTTGCCTCAGGCAAGTTAACACAAAAGGTGCTTGGAGTTTAGCTGTCAATGATCCCAAACAAACAGGCCAAAAGGTCTGCCATCAGGCTTCATTGGGGGTGTGGCATTTACAAAATGCATGCCCTGTATGAGTCCAGAAGCTGTACTGAGCCCACCCCAACCTGGAAGAGTGGGCCAAAAAGGAATGGACAGAAACCACTCATTTTCAGCGGCCGACACAGGACAACAGTGGCAATCCAGATCAGGGACAGATGTGTGCAGTCGCTGAAATCCTGGATATACTTTGCATTATATCTGGTGCAAAGTACATCCAGGATATACCTTGCACCAGATATGATGACAAAACTGTATGAAAATAGTATTTTTCAGAATATAATAAGATGCACTATACATACAATTCTAAAACTGAGTTAATTCTTCTCAGGTTTGATTTCCACATTAAGCAAGAAATTGAAACACATGAACAAACAGGTATTTTTAAAGCTAGTAATTCTCTGCAGTTGCCTTATGCTAGCAAGTGTTCCCTGTCAACCAACAGTAGAAAGTCTCCCCACTTGTCTTCCATTTGATCAGCTGGATGCATGATCTAAGTCAAAGACTAACTAACTTTAATGTTCAGATTTCTTCATGACTCTGCATGAATTTCCCAGTAGCATGTTTTCACACAGAGAGGCTTTCATTGTATCAGTAGCCTTCATTATTCACAGCATATGCAGTCACGTTGAGAGCGAAAATAGTAGGACTCATTCTTCATTGGCACCGTGCTGCTTGGCTTTCGCAGCTGGTTGCCTATTTCAAGCTTCCACATACCCAGGAACTCAGTGTTTAATACTCACCTCTCTCTTCATGCCCATCCATCATTTGTCCTGTAATTATTGTTTATTTTTTATCAATTTTAGTTATGGTGTTTCCCCTAAAGCTGTTTGGATCAATGTGTGAACATGTTGTGCTCACTTGATTGATTTTTTCTCCCTGTCACCAGATATGCAAGAGAAATTTAACCAAGTTAGTTTTGTGTTTCAGAACAACTTCTTGGAACTTTTGCTTAGTTTGTATTTTGGCTTTGCAGGATACAGAGGAATGGAAATTAACATATTTTGGTAAACAAGTAATGCATCATCACAAAGGCTTGTCAAGTGTTGAACTGGAGCTTCACATTTCTAGGTTCTAGTTTCCATTGGACAATGAAAGTGAACCTGATCTGCTTCATAGGGCTGTTGTTGCTACTGTGAGGATACATCTTGGAAGGAGAAGATCAGATAATTTGTCTTCAGCCCATTTGGAGAAAATGTTACATATAAATATAACATCATCACACTACCACCGCTACCCCCATCATCTTTCACCTTCACATTTTGGAGGCTTGGTGCCAAAATGTGCCATACCTCATTGCTATGACAGACACAGAGAAACAGGACAGGGGCGTATGCCAGTGCTCGAGACAGACAATGACACTCCCCAGCAGCTGGACCCAATAGTACCTACCACTCAGAATGTTTAAACTATCAGAGTGTTTAAACAGGCAACACTTTAAACTCAGAGCATTTCAACAGGAAGCAAGCAACAACTGTGGGAGGCTGCCAGGCCATAAATATTCCAACAACTCTTTCAGGAGGCCATTGCTGACAACCAACCATTCTGGAGGAAGCAATACTTTCATATCTTGATTCCTGGCTCATATTTCTGAAGAACCTTGGACCTCTCATTGTAAACTGACTATGCTACTGGACACTTCCTTGGATTGATGCCTTGGATTTATTGCTGTACCCTACTGACCAGGACTGCCTAGACTCTAAGAACTGTATATACTTGGCTGGTAAGTTCCTGTACACAACTAGGGTGCTTCTGTCTTGACTCTGATGGACTTTGCTTGGTACTTTGTCCCTGACTGGCCTCCAAGCAAGGAAAAAAGGTGACATGAGAATGCTGGTATGGAAAGCAGTGTTTGTCTTTGTTTTTGTTCATGGAGAGATGGTAGTAAAAAAAAATCTCTTTATATTTCTCTAATATCACAATCTAAGCCACTTTATTAGAAGATAATCTTTTCAGAAATAACACCTGGGAAAATAGCTGGAATCTGCTTATGCAATGAGGAATAAGGTCATGGGCTAGGACTCTGGAGTCCTGGATTCAGTTCTCAGCTTCTGAAGAAACTTGCCAAGAAAACCCCAAGATAGGTTTGCTTTAGGGTAGCAATAAATTGGAAATGACTTGAAAGCACACAACAAGTGGCCATGAAGGAAATATGCCATTGGAGAAATATATATTGTTCCCTGAAAGAAGAGCAATCATTAGTATAATACACCAAGAGGATTCCAACTGATATCATCTGAATTGGACAGTTGGTACTAGTGGCTTTCCTCTGGGATTGTTTGGGACAAGCAATACATGTAACAAATGCCCAATGACCACTTTTCTTGGGGAATATCCATTTCAGGAGGAGGATCTATAACAAACAAATAGCAGGATATATGTGCTATTCTCTTGCCACCTGTTGCTTCTCTACCTAATCTTGTAGCAGCCTTTTCCTATCATACTGTTCTAAATATATGTTTCCTTGCCCCCAAAATAAAATAAAATATTAATAGGGTGTATTGGAACAGATTGGTGGCACTAGTGAGTATGTTATTTGGAGCTTTTTTGTTGTAAACCAGGGGTTTGGCATACTGTATAGTGACTCCACAGTCACCATTTGGGTGACAAGCAGTGAAACTGTATTGCTCCCAGTCTCCTTTTGGGGTTTGTTGAGGATTCTTGATATTTCGCAGAAGCAGACCCACAGCAGTCAAGAATATGTAGATCATACTAAAACTGTGAGATAATATTAGACACTCTAATGGACACACCAGTCATTACACTCTCTTACTGAGAATATAAACAACAGACTGCAACAGCTGAGACTTCCATCACACCATATTGAACTTTGGAGAGACATTTTACAGATCAGAAGCTCTTAAACTGGCAGAGGAAATTTTGACATTTCAAGTTACAAGAGCTGAAAAGACTTAAGAAAACATCATTAAAGCATGAAGGAACTGATGTCCATTGCTTGTTGAGAATATCCAAATTGTTTTGTGTCTATCTGCCTCTGTGTGGTTATTAATGAATTGCACTTTTATGTTGTTTAAGTATTACAATTATTTTCAAAAAATAATATTTTTTAAAAGCAGGAGCCCCACGAAAAACAGCAAATTTGAAAAATCTGGAATATTTTAAAGATATTCTGGTGCCACAATAAACTACAGTTCCCAAAAATCCATAGCATTGGTCCAAGGCAGTTAAAGTGGTGTCAAACAAGATTACTTCTGCAGTAGAAGTCATAACTAGAAAAGAAGGCTCTCCTATGTCAACCCACAACACACTGCCCTAACTGATGGTACACAGTTGAGGGCCCCTCCTGCAGATAGGACACCTGTGGTAGGCATACATATGTGCAGGTGCTTCTTCAAATATAAAAGTCCCCAGCAGTTTGTGGTTTAACAGTCATTGCCAGCATCTGGAATTCAAATTGGAAACATATTGGCAACCAGTGCAATCGCTTTAAAACTGATGTGATATAATTTATAAATTTTGTATAATGTTTCACTCAGCTGTCTAGCTGCTGATTTTGGTCTGCATTTCCAAGTTGTCTTGGAAGCCCCATGTAGACTGCATGGGAGTAGTCTAATCAGACTACCACAACATTACAAAGGGTATACAGTCATTAGAAGTCCTACAGTGAACCAATGCCTCCCTCTGCCTCACCCTGGCAGTTGCACATCTCTCCTTATATGTATTTTTCAAGACCAGTACTTGCATGTGTAGGCCATATACATGGCTGAGTTGCAGTCTGGAGTACATATCTGACTATGCTGTGATAACAGAGTTAATATTCAACAGGTATGTTTTTCATGCCAGATGTAATATAGGTATATCTTCAAACCTGTGTCTAGGGAAAACATCACCCATATGGAACAGCTGTTTTCCAGGAAGAGTTTGAAAGCAGCCTTCATGTATTAGAAGAAGTGCTTACATGAGGAAAGACAGCTTTTGATAAATTATTGAGTTTTATGTTCTTTCAGATGACCTTTAATTGCTTCTTGACTTTTCCCCTTAAATTAAATTCCTTGCACCAAAGGGGTTCTCTTCCCCATCAACTTATTTGATGCCTGTTTCATGGGTAATATCTTCATTTTTGATCCATTATTAGTTCTTTGTTCCCCTGCAAAGATCATCATGAAATGTCTTGTTCTGGTTAATTCTTTAAAATTCTTTCTCAGTGATAAATTTGAAGACTGCTAAAAATATCTGTTCCAACTAAAGGATAAAATCACAAACTGATACTGGATCTACAGGCAAAAGCAGAAATAAGACTTCATGTGCTTATTGATGATTGGTTCAAAACACAGCCGCCAGACTGATTGCTAACATATCTAGGAGTAAGCTAATTTGCCCCCAATAGTCTGGGTACTCATTTTAGCGACCTCAGAAGGATGCAAGCCTGAGTCGAGCTTGGGCCCTTTTGCTGGTCTTGAACTCGCAACCTTGTGGTTTTGAGTGAATGGCTATAGTACAGGCATTTAACCACCGCACCACCAGGGCTCCTTGTAGCTTGCTGTATTGGGGGCATGTAGACCTGTGGGGCTTTATTATTGGTTTTATAGTGTAGCCTGCCTACGATTGCTGCATTGTGTGCCCAGACAAGCTCTGTTGCTCAGAGTTGTTGGTCTGAATTCCTGTAACCTTGCTAGAATATATTGTTGGCCCTAAAATACTCATTTTTAAAAATATCTCCCTTTCCCTTACAACAATTTTGTTTACATTTTATATGAGCTTTTATTGCCAAGTTACCACCACTGCCACACATCCTAGCAGATGTGCTGCTATTATCACAGCTGTGCAGAGCAGACAACTATTTTCATTTAGGGAACGAAGTGCCCCAGGTGCCCATTGAGTATTTAAATGATAGGCAGCATAAACAATCACCAAAGAAGTTACCCAAACCTTCTCGAACAATAAAATAACTTGTCCATTAATTGAAAATGACTTGAGTTCTCAGGGAAAAAAATGCTTACCTAAGATTGCTAAACCAATTACAAATAAGGCATGATAAGTGCAAACTAAGGGATGCAATTCACCAGCTGTTTTCACAAATGCTTATAATTTCTAAACAAGGAATCTCAAGGGTAGTTGTTTCCATAAATATGCCATAGTGACTTGGGGTTATTCACAGGTCATTAATAGTGTCATATGTTTCACTATTTTACTAATGCCAGATCATTGTTCAAATTGAAACCAGGAAGCACTTCATGTGAACAGACAGTGAATACAACCCCAATATCAGATCCAAGATTATTTCAAAACATTCTCTGCCTCTCATGTCAAGGCTCAGCAATGATGGGATGGGATGGTGTTGCATTCTGTTGTGCTGAGATGAGGACACAAGTGGCTACAGATGTGGTGAAATGTGATGGCCAGATAAGCAGATTCAGCAAAAGAGAAATAGGAGACCAGAGGCAGAACCAAGGCACAATCTGTATTATTTTCAGTCATTATATCAAGCAAACACATATTATATAGAAGCAAGCGTTATAAGGAGATGGCATATACTTTATTGATTTCTGAGGTCACCTAGCGAAGTGTGCTAAACAGGTTCTTGCCTTCTCCAGGATGTCTTTTCTGATTCATCATCCTACCCCCCCCCACCCCCAAATTCATGATTTGGAAGCTGAGTCAGGTCTGGTTAGTTCTTGCTTGCAAGAACAGCAGGGAATAGCAATATATCTAGGTAGGGATAGGGGGGAAATCTGAAAGGGGATGCAAGGACCATCAAGTCTAACACTCTGTAATGCAGGAATACATAACTAAAGTACTCTTGGGAGGAAAATGCCCAGCCAACTGCTGTTTAATATTTCAAAGAAGAGTCCATCACCCACCAAGGCAGTCTACTCCACTGTAAAACAGTTCTTACAGTAAAGAATTTCTTCCTAATGTTTAGATGTTACCTCTTCTCCTGTAATTTGAAACCACTGGTTCACGTTCTAGTCTCTGTAGCAGCAGAGAAAAAGGTCACTCCATCTTCTATATGATAGTCTATTCACAATATACTTACATACATATAAAATCACAAAATAGCAAGAAAGTTCTATATATTGGATCTTGAATTTTTCAAATGTCATGCAGAATTCTATAAATAAAGAAAGAACTATAAATGTATTTAAATTACACCAAATTCAGCACTGAACATTTTCGCCTCTCATTTGTCATGCTTCATTCTGTCCAGAATATAAGCCTGACCAAGTAACTTGACATATACTTGTCTTTCTATGTACTATAAAGCACAAAACAGGACATTTATACTTTACCTTTTCAATATATATGTAAACAAGGCATGAGAACACTTCTTGGAAAGAAGAGTTGCTGTTAGTTCCATAAATGTCAGGAAATTGTTCACAGAAGTATGGTACAGTTGGCCCTCCTTATCCATAGATTTTTCATCCAAAGGCGAGGTACAGAGTGGCAAAAAGAGGGGCCAGGGAGGCGCCTCTCCTTGCTTCGCAGCAACCAAATTGTGTGGTTCTGCTGCGCAGCAAGAAAGGAGCATGCAGAAGCGGCTCCTTTTTTGCAGAGCACTTGCGCCACACCAAAGTGCTAGTGATGGCGCGATGATGTGCCAGCAGCACAGCACCATTTGGATGTTGCATCACTGGCATGTCATTGCTGCGTGCACCAGCTGTGACATGCCCATGGCGTGCCCATGACATGCCCATGACGTACACCCCCCATCCTCAAGTAACCCTAGCACATCATGGGCACGCTGCAAAGGGCCCGTCTGTACTGGGCCATAGATTCAAGCATCCACAGAATTTATACAGAAAAGTATAAATTCCAAATAGCAAACCATTATTTATATAAGGCTTCTCCCTCTGTAGCTGGATTATGGTGGCTAGGTTGAAGAGAGGGCTCTTCATCTTAGCTGGGCTAGGCCCAACGGAGCTGGCCTGTCTCTCTTCCCCTCTGGAGCCAGATGGTGGTGGATGGGCTGGAGGGAGACCTCTTCATCTTACTTGGGCTAGGCCTGACGGAGCTGGCCTGCCTCTCTCCCTCTGAAGCCAGATGATGTTAAAAGAAGTATAACACATTAAAAGTAAAATAAAGTACTAGTAAGGTAAAAGTAAAACAACAGTACAGGTACTGTAATTCTTTCTTTCTTTCTTTCTTTCTTTCTTTTTTTTGATGAGTAAAATGTACTCTAACTTTAAACATTATTTAAACATTATTCAACCTGACAAAATTGCTGAAAGAAGAAGTATACGAGGAAGATAACTTAAATTGGAAACCCTTTATTGAATTTTGTGAAAAGAGATGGAAAGCATAAATATAAGCAAAACTACAGTTAAAAATTAAATTAAAAATAGGATAGTGAAAGGGATATAAGGCAACTAGTATAAAGAAAAAACTATAGATATAAGGTTGACATATGTACATTATTATGTTGGAAAATGTAAATGGAAAGATATGTTTAGGTGAAAAAAAAATTAGATGTACACTCTCAAAGATGAGATATTTCTCAGCATATGATAAGAAATAGAAAAGACCGAGATGGTTCTAAGGAATAGATAATTAAGGAGGAACAAAGAAGAGAGCTGAATAAGTTATGTGAGAAGATGTGTGTAAGAGACATCTAAGATGGTAAAGTATGATATGTGAGGGGAAGGGGGGGATGGAAGTGAAGAAATGTGATAATATTGTAATGCGAAAATGTAAATATATATGTGTATTTTTTAGCTTTTCAATAAAATATTTTTAAAAAATAAACATTATTTAAGGGGTCATTTTAGAGCAGCGGTTCTCAACCTGTGGGCCGCAACCCCTTTGGGGGTCGAATGACCCTTTCACAGGGGTTGCCTAAGACCATCGGAAAACTGATATTATGAAGTAGCAAGAAAAATAATTTTATGGTTAGGGATCACCACAACATGAGGAACTGTATTAAAGGGTCACGGCATTAGAAAGGTTGAGAACCACTTTTTGGGAGGATATTTCCTATTTAATCCATTTTTGTGTTTTGAAGAGTATTTTTTTAAAAAAATTAGTAATTACAAGTGATAGTAACATTCATTAACAATTAGTGCAATGAGCTACTATATTTTATATGTAAAGATTATCATGAATTGATTGGTTAGCTGATAACAGCTGCTAAGATAATATATGCCAAAATGCTATAGTGAAGCCATGTGATTTTACAGCAATGGCCACATGTGCTTTCCATGTAAAGAGAATCAATAAGTTCATTTATTTAATTTTGCAGAACTAAATTAATAATTTAATAATTTCCTATTTACATCTATATTTTTAGACAACTGAATTAATGGTAATGTCTTTTTAAAAAAGAAAATCCCTTTTCTTTTGTAATATTCTAATTTTTAAAGAAAAGGAAGAGCATTTAGAGAGTCACTCCATATGCACACACATACATACAAAAGGAGTGAAGGAAAGAAGAAAAGGAACAGAATGGAGGGAAATGAGCAGGAAAAGTCGATGTAGAATTTTGTTCTGGAAAGAGTGACTAAGAAGGAGAATTCAGTTTATTCAAATTATCATTCAGTAATTTTGCTGTTCATAATCAACGGAAAACAAAAGAAAGAAAACATCTTGATTCTGGATTAGTGCCAGAATGACTGGCAAGCAGAATCTATCACATTTAAATATTATTGTTGCATGTTACCATCAAGCATTATGAAACTTCAGAATTGTTTTTCAGTAATTTCTCTAAAAGTTAGGCAAAAGCTGTAGGGTAGATATATACTTGTTCACTATTCTCTTGGCATTTTATCATATTCCTCTGTTCCTGGCTTCACATTCCAAATGAGGACTTTGCCTCCTCAGCAGAATTTGAAATATCGAATGCTCTCATATTTTTATTCTAGGCAAGGTCCCTGTTATTAAAACGGTAATTTCTATGTAGCCCCAGTCCACTTTTTTTTAATTTATGAAAGGATGTTCTTGCTTTTTGTATCTATTTTATTGTGCCTTTAAATAAATGCAAGAGGTGTCATGATGGCTATTTGTTTTATTTATAGTTTTTAATATTTATGAATAGTCTCACTGCTGAAAATACCCAAGGCTACCTTTATCTATTAATCTCTATAAGGTTGTATTTTAAAACCTCATGTTAAAAAATAGGGTTATGGTTCGCCAAAGAATGCAGTACATATATATATATATTTGTTCACTAGGCTTTATTGTTGACAGAATCTAAATACACTTTAAAATAATAAACATGAGTCTTCTCTTCTGCCATGAGGAGCTCTGGAGGCTCCACAAACCCACTCCACCAAAATGGAAATGGCCACTTCTGATTTTGAAATGCAAGAATTTTTTAAAAAAGAAAACGTTAAATGGGTGAAAGGGGGAATCTGTTTTTAAATTGTGGGTATCTTCGATGAAGCAATTCACTTTTTAAAGGTAGGTTTCATTTTGGTTTTGAACAGGAGGACTATTTAGGGAGTCAGGAGGAAATGGTTTAAAAAAACAACAATGTTTGAATCTACATGCAGCCCCTGGGCCACATGTTGCCCAGACCCCCCTTTTTCCCCTCATAGTGAAACCCATGGTTTATTATTGATATAACATTGATAGCAATCATGTGTGTGTGTATGTGTGTTCCTACAAATGTAATAAATAAAAAAAAACACACCTTTAAACACACATCACAAATAATAGATGACATATAACAGTAAAAAAAACCAGAAGCCATTTCTGATGTATCTTCACTGAGTCATGTTCTGGCCTCAACATATTTTGTGTTTCTTTTTATGTATATCTAGACAGTCAGCTCACACCTAACCATACTAAAGTTATTAATAAAATGGGAGAGAAAATAATGGTGAGATGAGTAATGGGATGAGAAGCAGCATGAGATAAAATCGGTAAGCAGAGCCTTTCAGGGAGCAGTAGAAGAAAACTGAACTGAGGAGAACAAAGCCAGAGTCAGGAAATCTGGAATGGACAACCAGTCAAACAGAAACACAATTAGTCTCTGAAGATGCCAGCCGCAGATGCTGGTGAAACGTCAGGAAGAAACTCTTCTAGAACATGGCTACATAGCCCGAAAAAAACACAAAAAACTATAGAAACACAGTTAGTCAAGGCAATTAGATAACTAGTTGACAACAGATATGTATATGTATAAGTTAGGGCAACAGGCCATGACAGAAATACCATATTGGGGTACAACAAGTTGACCCCTTCCAACTCCATCATTCTGTGTGAATGATATTGTTTTACAGTTGAGTAGAATGGTAGTTTTATTTTCATGGTAGCTTTAGTTGCACAGACGCTATGGCTACATCTACACTGGAGAGTTAATGCAGTTTAACACCGTTTTAACTATTATGGCTCCATGCTCTGGAATGCTGGAATTTGTACTTTGATGAGATATTTAGCTTCTCTGTCAGAGTTCTCTGGTGCCACAAGAAACAGCAAACTCCAGGATTCTATAGGATGGAGCCACGGCAGTTAAAATTGTGCCAATCTGCATTAATTTTGTGGCATGACAGCAGCCTATGCACAAATTTCAGTGAACAGGCACATCTGGGACTTAGGTCCATTACCCTACCACCAGTCTGACACTTTACCAAACTAGAGGTTAAGCTGGAAACAATACCAGCACCATATTGTGAATAACTGCTTGTCACTGGTGCGGCTGTTAACAGTTGCAGTTTCCCAGCATTTGGGGGCTTGAGTAAATACAGTAATCCTTTAACACAATGTGTTACACTAATTTTTTTAATTGAATTTATTAAGATTATAATAATACATTCAAAATGAGTTAAAGACTGAACACAGAGTTTAAAAACACTTGCCCAAAGACTCATAATCTTTGTAAGACAAGCTCAAGGTAATGTATAATTTATACATAGGGATGAATAGACTGATCTAGTTTTGCTCCAAGTCACTTTCAGCGCAGCTCTTTTTTAAATCCATTCTATCCCACTTCACATTTAACTGTTTTTTAAAAAAACAAATTGACATAAAGTATGTATTTTAATACTTACATACAGTAATATTATTTGGTCTAAGAATCCTCAGACTAACTTATAACACTGTGCATTTTCAGAGATCCGCAAGGATGTGTTGTTTGTTAATAGGTCTTCCAATCAACTCCAATGTATGTTGACTTTTTCACTGGGTTTTCTTGGCAAAGTTCAGAAAAGGTTTGCCAATGGAATTAATCTATTTAGTTTATAGCCTAGACTATAAACCAGGATGGAGCATTATAAACAATACCAAGAAAGCCTCCTTTTTCTTTTCTTCAATGTCAAAGTTCTAGCAATAGAGGAGTAAGGTTTATGGGAATGATCTGTACAGAGAGTTGGTGAAACCAGTATCAGATATCTTTCTGTATGGGCAGAGCTTTCTCCTAGATTTGAATGTCCATGAACCCTAGAACATACATCATAAATCTTTTGTATTCACTGCAGACAAACACGTGCACATAGAGGCATTTATACTCATTTTACACTCCTTGGCAATAGGCCCTCTCATTCCCCCCAGCCCCACTCAGTAATATAGACTCAAAGGTCCTTAGAAACAAGGATCAATTTTTACACTAGTTCTTGCAAAATGTTCTGTATGCTAGTGGCATAGAATTATCATTAGTATCATCAGCATTACCACAACTATCATCATGTTAAACACAATCAGTGAATGAGGACAGAGAATGATGATTGAAGTATATAGGCCTTCAACAGATCTGCAGCCTCTTCTCTTCTCTGGTATCTGATAATAGAACCCAGTTTCCAAACTTCTCCATTCAGGAGGGGAGAACAGACAGAACTGAAGTTGTGCTTGCGAACTGGTTGATAGCAGAAATCAGCCCTATGAGAGATAGCTGTTGTTGTTGTTTTTAAAATTATACTTTAAGTATCTTAACGACATCATTAATAATATACAGACTAATAGATATGCCTTAATACTTCAATAAACAATCATTTTCCAGACAGTATGCAGAGGTTTGAATTTTCTTCATACTTATTTCTCTGGTCACATAGTCCATTTGTCCAATTCATGAACTCTGCTTGACTTTTTCAGGTATTCACCCCAAAATTAATCATGAACGCAAAGGTGTTTGTACTTTCATTAGTAAAACAAATATTGAAATCCAGAGTGTATTAAGCAGATAGAGACATTACTTCCCAACCCAAGAGAACATAATGTACCTTTACCTGAAAGTGGCTTTTATCTGTCTCAGCTAAAAACTGTCTTTGCTGTAAGAGTTAGATTGTGTTCTTGCATTTCCTCATAACTTACTAATAATTAAGTTCTATTTAAAGTATTCCTAACTTTCAGATAGAATATGACATTCTATTACTTCAGTCCATAGCTCTTTTCATTTCAATATAGAATCAGTTTTGGGATGTAATCCTTTCCTAATTTCATTTGTGAAGGAAGCAACAAGTGACTTTAGCAAATTTTTTTCTTCTGTGAATTTTTCATCAGTTAAATATTCTTTCCATCCCTAATTTAACTGTATTCTGATCTCTTAACATAAACAAAATACATGAGTTAAAATATCCATTTAATTCTGACTTAAGTATGACCTCAGGGGTCACCTTCCTACTCAAACAATGCCAGACAGAAGGAACATAGAGGGAGGGCTACTTGATCTGAGCTTCAAGATCAATTGTTGTTGTTCTTTTTTGCTGTTGTTGTTTGCTGTCAAGTCAACTTTGACTTATGGTGACCCTGTGATTTGGAGACCTCATGAGGACATGCACTTAATCTGTCTTTCAAAAACATTCTCTGTCTTAAGTACTTCTGCTTTGACTGACCCATATTCTCAACAGATGAGTAGTCTGGGGACCATCTGTCCTTTGGAAGATATTGTTGCAGAATGGGTATGTAAAAACAAATGTTTTGCCACATTGAGATTTGATAATTAAGCCAATGGTAATCACATTCTATCAAGGTCACAATGCACATGAGCCAAGATCCTGTATACTCCACCATACCATAACAGTTCCACATGATGAACTCCTCTATGACTCCCCCATCATTACTCCACTACTCACTATTGAAAGATTTTCATGCCAGCACTTCCCATGGTAAAATGTTGGTAAAACATTTAGGAAGTGCGTGTGTGTGAAAGCCTGACATGCTTGCTAAACATCAAGGTATCATCTCCTCACCTCCAGCATCCCTGAACCGTTCGGGGAGCAGCTATTTCCTATTAACACAAAGTTTCCATTAATGGGAAATGGCTGCTCCCAAACAATTTAGGGACACTAGAGGTGAGTAGATGATTCCCTGATGTTTAGCAAGCGTGTCAGGCTTTCACACACACGTTTCCTAAATGTTTTACTGGTGTTTTACCAGTGCTTACCCCATGGTAAGCGCTGATATGAAAATCTTCTTGGATTACGATAGCCCCTGTCCTCTCATTTCATGACTTGTGGAGAATGTGGAGGAATAGAGAAGTGTCTGATTATGTCTACAAAGCCAGATGCAGACAAAAGGGATCTTCCAAGGGCATTTTCCACTGAAATCTGTTGTAGTAACCAGGAAGCCTCAATCAAAGATATCACCAGTTTCCATCTTACTAAGGGAACATAGCTGGATACTTCTGTTTGCCTCCACTCTCTACTAGTTACAGAATCACCATGGTGGGAGGAGGCTATCACAGTGCAATGGTGAGTCCTTGGGCAGGATTTAGAGTTAGACATTGCAGAGGGTGCAAGAGAATACCAGCCTCTGCAACAACAACAAAAATACATACACAAATGCTTGTATATGTCATTAACAGGATGTTTGTCACAGTTTCAAAAGTCAGATGAAAGGCTAGGCATGTTTAAGTTAGAAAGTAATCAGCCTTTACCCACTCATCCTAAGATCTTAGTGATATTACCCAGCAATACAGCCATACCTGAACATACAGTAACTCCTCTGTTCAGTGAACTTTCCTTTTTCATTAACTTTCTCTTTATATGTTTAGTTTAATTTATCCTATTTTACATTTATTTTTTATCTGTTGTATCCCCCCAAAATCGATAAAATTCTTGATTTTAAAAAACCAGCATACTCTAATGTTTAACCAGTTATGCCTAACACTCACATTTGCAGAGTAAAATACTTCCTCTGGAAAATGTTAGAAGCTGTCTTCTTACATATACAATGAGGGACACAGAACTCTCATTAAATGCTTGTAGGGCCTCAGAAATATGTCTAAATATTCTTTTAACATTGGATTAGCCTCTTGAGGTACAGAATAGTTTTGATCAAATTGAATATACTGCTTTCAATATAGGACAATATTTAGTATACTATATTCATTCCAGTACTTTATTCTCTAAGGAATTCAGTACCATAAAGTATTTCATTCATGAGGAACAAAAGAACATAGTACTTCCTGGATGTAGCTTAGCAGCTCCCAAGACTGATTTCTTAAAAGCAATGTTTCCTCAAGATCAATAATATCAAGCCCATGAACTACCCTGGATAGAAATATTAAAGCAACCAGCTTAATTTTTCTAACAGGGTTCATTTGAAGAAGTGAGATGGAGAAAATGAGCTACCCCTTTTAATTTTTATATGCATACATATGAATATTCGCTGGAAAATACAGGAAAATAGAGATATGGAAGAAAAAAAATACTTTGTGATTTAGTATAACATGAGTAGAAATATGTGGAATCCCAACAATTCACAGATTTTCCCAAATAAATGATGTTGCAAATGTCTCACACTAACAATATTTGCTGCTCAAAATCCCCAAGTAAACAAATAAATTACACTGGTTTAAATAAATAATAGGGGTTAGTCAAATAAAGGCATCAATAGCAGACCAGATGAATGCTATATTCTCAAACTGTTGATCTCTGCAAAGAGCTGTGAGAGTGCAATCCTCTGACCTGCAAACTCCATTTAGTGACTACAGCTATTTATAGGTTACTCAGTGGGAGGGAAAGTCAAGCTACATAAGATTAGTGCCAATCTTAATTATATGGCACATGTTCAAGGATGGAAACTCTGGTCTCTTGCTGTGAAGATGCTCTAATGAACTCTAGTTCACATTAAGTTTGGAAGTCTCTCTGTGTGTGTTTAATTTAGTTATTAACATGTTAAGAAGAGCATTTAAACAAATGTATATTCCCCTTGCACATTCCAATTCCATCAGGAGTAAAAAGCTACTAGTGAAACATATTAATGGCAGAGATGGGGGAATTAGCAGACGATGTTTAACATGTTCAGTCTAGATTAATAGTAGAATCACCCAAGGTGGGATGCTCAAAGTAGAGACACAAGACTAAGAATCATTTTTTAGGGAGAAACAGCCCCGTCTTCAGAAAAGAATTGACAGTTCCAACAATAAGACTGAGAAATTCCAGAAGGGAAGCTGCTGGGCAGAACACAATGATATCACAGTCTAAATAAAGAAAAAATAATGTTGGAAGATGAGTCTCTCAGGGTGGAAGACGAACTGGGGAAGATTAAAGGACAAGTACAAATGGTGCTGTGTTGATAAATTTCAGTGTAAAGTCTCGAGTTGTAAAGAGCATTTAATAGGAACATGGAATGTGAGAAGCATGTGACAAGCATGAAAGCATGGAACATATAAGCATTCCATTACTTGATGTGAGTAAACTAAAGTAGAGGGGAATGGGACATTTTCAATAAGATAAAAACAATGCTTGACTCTTGAAATGATGAAGTAATCATTGATTAATTTATGATCAATTGATTTATTTATATCCCACCTTTCTGCCCATATGGAACTCAAAGTGGTTTACAATATACATTAGAACAAAATATCTGAATCATTTTGTGGCACAAAAGTACAAAAGGCATAAAACACTCTATCCAATTAATGCTTTATTTTTAAAATTTTTAAAATATTAATTTAAAATAATTAAAACACATAAAGGGAAGCTGCAGAAATGTACCTGTGGCCATTTTATGTGGTGGGGCAGGAGCAAAACCCTGGTGGCCATTCATGGCCACTGACAGTGTCTTTTTCCCAAGAGACTGTTCATCACCTGGGAGTGCCACAGCTGGTGGGAGGTTGCAACCAATGAAGTCTGGATGGCTTCTTGAACCCACTGGCTTCTCTTCTGAGCCAGTTGAAGCCAATGTGGTTCATGCCCCTGGTCAAAACTCACTGGCTGCTCTACCAGCCTGGAGTGAATGGCAGCAGTTTTCATTTCAGTCAGGCAAGAAAGCCTGTATCCAGCTGCCCCAGCCAGCAGTGGCCAGCTCCCCTGAAGCTCCAGCCTGCCCACCCCACCTTCAGTTGCACATCTTTCCAGGGCTTCCAGGATAAGTGATCATTGTACCATGTCTCCATCTTCCTTGTCACAGTCAGGTGGGGTGGTGCATGAATTTGGGATCTAGCATGGCGATTTTCTGACCTGCATTTTAGTTAGCTGAAGCCCTCTCACAGCCTTCATTTGAGATAATTTAATTCCTTTATTTGCACATTGAACCTAGGTACCCTCTTGGGACCCTTGCATTTTTTGTATCACCATTGCATAATTTATTTGTCAGTTTGTGTGCTCTCTGTGTGTGTGTGTGTGTGTTTGTGTTTGTGTATAGATAGATAGATAGATAGATAGATAGATAGATAGATAGATAGATAGATGTTCTTTGTATTATCTCTTCCCTTCCATGTATTTTCCCATATTTTAGATTGTACACTTTTGTCAAGGGGCTCCCCATTTTTTATTTATTTCTTTATTTATTACATGTGAAGTGCCATGTTCACTGATGGCACTATATAGGTAAATGATGATGATGATGATGCTGATGGTGACAAAGAAGTCCCAACCTGGAAATGCATTATGTGAATATTAACCAGGAATACATGAGGGTCCATAGACTTCAGTAAGATTCCTGTTCTGCCAGGCCTTAGCCTGTGGGGAGGGGGGCATCCCTATAAATACAGCAGTTGAACCTATAGATCTGAGGAAGTTCTTACTGGACTCCAAAACAGTGCTTCCTAACCCAAAGGTGTTTCCAAAAGAGAAGAAACATTGGCACTTTCATAGAATTTATAACTCCCTAAACTAAATTAAATGTTTGGAAGCTACTGGCAAGCATGCATAATACCAATAAGAAACTGATTCAATTCTGCAAGATCTGTTCCCTATTAAATGCAGCACAAGTTAGTGTTAGCTTCAAAAATCATTTATAATGAAATTACTGGAGAACGTTTAAGTTTAGAAAAGCTGTAGCATCACATTGCCCTGTAGAGCTTTCATTGCATTCCTCTAAAATACTTATAAATATTTCTTATCATTGAACATGGGTGCAATTTTATTGCCATGGTGAAATAAGGAAGATGAGAGAGAGAAAATTAAGACATATTGTGAGAAATATGGAGAAACCTAGTTTTGCATGTTAGAGTTTGTGCAGAACAAAATAGTTGGGATTGTAGCAAACATAGGCCAAAAACAGATGGGCCAAAAGCTGTGGCTTCTGGCTGCTTCAGGAGCATGGTGTGCAGATGATGTATGCACCCAATGAAGCCGCTGGGAAAAGGAGCTTCAAAAAGCTGCTCCTTGCCAGTGGCCCATTTGGGAACATGGCAGCAGCCCATTTTCAGAGTAGACCATCCAGTCACCACAGTCACCAGCCAATCAAGGGCTAATTGGGTCTGGAGCAGCCAGAGGCCGCTCCAAGTCACAGGCCTATTTTGCCCCATAGTAGACAAACTGAATGTGAGAATAAAGCAAAGTCTGAAGGAAGGGATGGCAGGATACAAGAAACGAAATTATGCTTATGTCTGAGGGGATATGGAAAAGGAAGGTGCCAAAGCAAATAATTTTGGAGCATCAGAAGGTCCTTGACAGAGCAGACCAAAAGTCAAACAATGAAAGGCAAGGAATCATCTATTATTGCTTGTCCACAACATCTGATATGGAGAAGTATACAGTTTGCCCTTGATATCCCTCGATTTTTTATCCACAGATGCATCCATTCATGTTTGAGAATATATATATATATATATTCCAAAAAGCAAATCTTAATTTTGCCATTTTTTATGGAACATGGTGGCTCAGTGGTTAAGACACTGACTCTGATGATGTTAAGATTGGCAGGTTGGCAGATCAAGACCCAAGCACCTCATGATGGGGGTGAGCTCCCATTACTAGTTCTAGGTTCTGCTAACCTAGTAGTTTGAAAGCATAGAAATGTGCAAGTAGATAAAAAGATAACACTTCAGTGGGAAGGTAACAGCATTTTGTGCAATCATGTGGGCCACATGATCACAGAGTTGTCTGACAATGTGGCACTTCATCTTAGTAAAGGAGACGAACAGCATCCCCTGCAGTCAGACACAACTAGACAATATTGTCAAAGGAAAACCCTTATGAGGTACAGCATTTTACTTCACCATTGTTTTTAATGGGATTTGAGCATCCATGGATTTTGGTATTCATGTGGAATCCTGAACCAAACCCCAGTGGATAATAAAGACCCACTGAACATGGAATCTAGCAATGAGGCTATTAATTGTGTTAATGTGTATGTATACACATACATATTCCAAAATATTAAAATTACTTCATAAATCTGACAGAAGCAATTTTGTTTTTAAACAAAATCTGAGATGTCAAACTGACAGATTCACTTGTTCATGCAGAAGTCTACGGAGTGCAACATACGACACATGCCTGCAACATGGCTGGAAGCCATGGCAAGGCCAAGCTCTGGTTCTTTACACCGGATCAAAAAGGGAGAATCTAGCTCCTGGCACTCCCAATCAGCTCTGGCTTTCATGTCCCACTTTGGGAGTGAGCTGTGTGGTTGGTGGGGGTTTAGCCCACTGCAGGCAGGAGAGGACCCAGGCCATGCTTTTCCACCTATCTGCTCCAGCTCTTTGATTGTTGAACTGATTTTAGTAGTCTGCCTTGAAATCCCTGTATAGCCAACCATGTTTGTCATGCTGAATTAGAATTGGTACTCCTTTTTTATTACCAGGCTTCCCATCTGTTATTGCTCAATGGCAGGCAGGCACCACATGGTCCTTTCTTTGTTGTGAATTGCTGTACTGTTGCATTTGAAGAGTTACTTTTTTTTTTGGATTGGAGTTCCTGAATTAGTATGCCACTGCTAGAATCTGGTACTTGTAGTCCAAAAAAATTAGTTTTTAATGCTCTGGATTCTGACAAGTATAGATTAATTTTCTACAGTTCACTTTTTTAAAAATAAAATTACTGGAATCATAGATTGGAAAGGGCCACAAGAACAATCTAGTCCAATCTACTGTCATGCAGGAATATAGAATCAAACCTATCCTGAGAAATGGCCATTAAACTTCTGTTTGAAAAGCAGGTGAGCTGAAAAGAAATCAAGTTAATCGGCTTCCGAAGCAAGTGCTCCACAAATTTCTTTATAAATTCATCCCTCCATATTTGTGACTTTGATATTTACAGATTTGAATATTCATGGATTTGATTAATATGTTCTCTCTAAGAATATCTAGGTTTTCCAGTGCAACTTTGGTCAGCTTTAAAAGTTGCACTGAAAGACCTAGAGATTCCTAGAGAGAATACTCTACTAGGCCTTTGTAGCTCCTCCAGTGCAGTTCTATGGCCAGTGTCTATCGGACATTGACCACAGAGTTGCACTGGAGGACCTAGAAATTCCTAGAGAGGTATCCTCTCAGGTAAAAACAGTGCTTTTATTATTTGTGGTTTTTCCATATTCACGGGGGTCCTGTGCCCCTAACCCTAGCAAATATGGAGGGACAAGTGTAATTTCAATGAGGAGAACTTAAAATTTAAATATTAGAATGTGGGGAAAACTGGCACGTTCATCCATTCCTAATGCAATTTCCATATAACTGTCATAACCACTGAAAGATCATCTTCTATGCCATAAAATCTATGGATTTGTTAATCCTTTAAAAAACAAATGATCCTGGTTTATAGACTTGTAGCCAACCACTACGATGTCAGGATGCACAGGGAAGCCACTGAAATCCACAAACACCTGGACAATTTCAACCGGAAAGAAGAAACCTTTAAAGTGAACAAAATTTGGCTACCAGTCCTGAGGAATAGCAAAATAAGGACTCAGCAAATGCAAATGGGAAATCATTCAGAGTCAGGGGCTTTCCCAGCAGATAATGATCACCAATTAGCAGACATTAATCCTCTTTTCCGCCCAGACTGAGGCCGGCCATCAGCACAGAATAATACACATGCAAATCACTCCTGCATTCCCAGGCTCACACAGTATATAGAGACCCACTTTTTCCAGGCAAAGCATTCTCTGAAGATGCCAGCCACTGATGCTGGCGAAACATCAGGAAGAAACTTTACTGGAACATGGCCACATAGCCTGAAAACCCATAAAAAACTAGGGGAGCAATTGCTTTTGCTGGAATAGGTGAAATTTTCTTTCTTTTTTTTTATTATTAAATGTACCTCTAAAACTTTAATAATTATTTAGGCCTAGTTAAAAACTTCCAGAAATAAAGCTCTTCGGGTCTCTTTGGAGGTATGCTGGTTTTTAATGATCATGGTCCTAAGAGGTCCAGATGTTGCGCCAAGCCGCCCTCCATCCTAAGCCACTGGAGTGCCGCTTGGTGGCAGCGGTACGGATTCTAGGAGGCGAAGCTCATTTAAATAGCATACCTCCAAGAGACTGAGAAGCTTTATTTTGGCGTCGTAACAGGCCTTAAAATTATTCACCTGACAAAATTGCTGAAAGAAGAAGACGTAGACAAGGAAGATAACGTAAATTGGAAACCCCTTTATTGAATGTGTGAAAGAGATGGAAAGCATAAATATAAGCAAAACACAGTTAAAAAATCGAAAAATTAAAAAAGGATAGTGAAAAGGGATATAAGGCAACTAGTATAAAGAAAAAAACTATGATATAAGGTTGACATATGTAACATTAATTGGTTGGAAATGTAAATGGAAAGATATGTTTTTAGGAAAAAAAATTAGATGTCACTCCAACGATGGAGATATTTTTCAGATATGATAAGAAATCAGAAAAGACCGAGGTGGTTCTAAGGAATAGATAATTAAAGGAGGAACAAAGAAGAGAGCGGAATAAGTTTATGGTGAGAAGGATGTGTGAGAGACATCTAAGATGGGAAAGTATGATATGTGGGGGAAGGGGGGGATGGAAGTGAAGAAATGTGATAATCTTGTAATGCGAAAATGTAATATATATGTATTTTTTTAGCTTTTCAATAAAATATTTTTAAAAAAATAAACAGTTTTAGGGGGTCATTTTAGAGCGCGGTTTCTCAACCTGTGAGCCGCAACCCTTTGGGGGTCGAATGACCCTTTCACAGGGGTTGCTAAGACCAGCGAAAACTTAGTTATGAAGTCGCAAGAAAAATAATTTATGGTTAGGGATCACCACAACATGAGGAATTGTATAAAGGGTCACGGCATATTAGAAAGGTTGAGACACACTTTTGGGAGGATTTTCCATTGATCCATTTGTGTTTGAAGAGTATTTTTTTAAAAAAATTAGTAATTACAAGTGATGTAACATTCATTAACAATTAGTGCAATGAGCTACTCATATTTATATGTAAAGATTCTCATGAATTGATTGGTTAGCTGATAACAGCTGCTACAGAAATATGCCAAAATGCATAGTGAAGCCATGTGATTTTCCGCAATGGCCCATGTGCTTTCCTGTAAAGAGAATCAATAGTTCATTATTTCATTTTGCAGAACAAATTAAAATTTAATTAATTCCTATTACATCTATATTTTAGACAACTGAATAATAGTAATGTCTTTTTAAAAAAGAAATCCCTTTTCTTTGTAATATTCTAATTTTTGAAAGAAAAGAGAGAGCATTTAGAGAGTCCTCATATGCACACACATACAACAAAAGGAGTGAAGGAAAGAAGAAAGGAACAGAATGGAGGGAAATGAGCAGGAAAAGTCGATGTAGAATTTTGTTCTGGAAAGAGTGACTAAGAAGGAGAATTCCGTTTATTCAATTATCATTCCAGTAATTTTGCTGTTCATAATCACGAAAACAAAAGAAGCAAACATCTTGATTCTGGATTAGTGCCAGAATGACTGGCAAGCAGAATCGATCACATTTAAATATTATTGTTGCATGTTACCATCAAGCATTGAAACTCAGAATTGTTTTTCAGTAATTTTCTCTAAAAGTTAGGCAAAAGCGGTAGGGTAGATATATACTTGTTCACTATTCCTTGGCATTTTATCATATCCTGTTCCTGGCTTCACTCCAAATGAGGACTTTGCCTCCTCAGCAGAATTTGAATATCGAATGCTCTCATATTTTTATTCTAGGCAAGGTCCCGTTATTAAAACGGTAATTTCTATGTAGCCCCAGTCCACTTTTTTTAATTTATGAAAGGATGTTCGTGCTTTTGTATCTATTTTTTGTGCCTTTAAATAATGCAAGAGGTGTCATGATGGCTATTTGTTGTTATTTATAGTTTTTAATATTTATGGAATAGTCTCACTGCTGAAAAATACCCACGGCTACCTTTATCTATTAATCTCTATAATGAGGTTGTATTTTAAAACCTCATGTTAAAAAATAGGGTTATGGTTCGCCAAAGAATGCAGTAACATATATATATTTGTTCACTAGGCTTTATTGTTGACAGAATCTAAACACACTTAAAATAATAAACGAGTCTTCTCTTCTGCCATGAGGAGCTCTGGAGGCTCCACAAACCACTCCACCAAAATGGAAATGGCCACTTCTGATTTTGAAATGCAAGAATTTTTTAAAAAGAAAACGTTAAATGGGTGAAAGGGGGAATCTGTTTTTAAATTGTGGGTATCTCGATGAAGCAATTCATTTTTAAAGGTAGGTTTCATTTTGGTTTTGAACAGGAGGACTATTAGGGAGTCAGGAGGAATGGTTTTAAAAAACGTTTGAATCTACATGCAGCCCCGGGCCACATGTTGCCCAGACCCCCCTTTTTCCCCTCATAGTGAAACCCATGGTTTATTATTGATATAACATTGATAGCAATCATGTGTGTGTGTATGTGGTGTTCCTACAAACGTAATAAATAAAAAACACAACTTTAAACACACATCACAAATAATAGATGACATATAACAGTAAAAAACCCAGAAGCCATTTCTGATGTATCTTCACTGAGTCATGTTCGGCCTCAACATATTTTGTGTTTCTTTTATGTATATCTAGACAGTCGCTCACAAACATACTAAAGTTATTAATAAAATGGGAGAGAAAATAAGGGTGAGATGAGTAATGGGATGAAAGCAGCATGAGATAAAATCGGTAAGCAGAGCCTTTCAGGGAGCAGTAGAAGCAAAACTGAACTGAGGAGAACAAAGCCAGAGTCCAGAATCTGGAATGGACAACCAGTCAAACAGAAACACAATTAGTCTCTGAAGATGCCAGCCGCAGATGCTGGTGAAACGTCCAGGAAGAAAACTCTTCTAGAACATGGCTACATAGCCCGAAAAAAACACAAAAAACTATAGAAAACACAGTTAGTCAAGGCAATTAGATAACTAGTTACAACAATATGTATATGTATAGTTAGGGCAACAGGCCATGACAGAAATACCATATTGGGGTACAACAAGTTGACCCCTTCCAACTCCATCATTCTGTGTGATGATATTGTTTTACAGTTGAGTGAGAAGGTAGTTTTATTTTCATGGTAGCTTTAGTTGCCAGCGAGCTATGGCTACATCTACACTGGAGAGTTAATGCAGTTTAACACCGTTTTTTAACTATTATGGCTCCATGCTCTGGAATGCTGGAATTTGTACTTTGATGGAAATATTAGCTTCTCTGTCAAGTTCCTGGTGCCACAAGAAACAGCAAACTCCAGGATTCTATAGGATGGAGCACGGCAGTTAAAATTGTGCCAATCTGCATTAATTTTGTGGCATGACAGCAGCCTATGCACAAATTTCAGTGAACAGGCACATCTGGGACTTAGGTTCATTACCCTACCACCAGTCTGACACTTTACCAAACGAGAGTTAAGCTGGAAACAATACCAGCACCATATTGTGAATACGCTTGTCACTGGTGCGGCTGTTAACAGTTGCAGTTCCCAGCATTTGGGGGCTGAGTAAATACAGTAATCCTTTAAACACAATGTGTTACACTAATTTTTTTAATTGAATTATTAAGATTATAATAATACATTCAAACTGAGTTAAAGACTGAACACAGAGTTTAAAAACACTTGCCCAAAGACCATAACTTTGTAAAGACAAGCTCAAGGTAATGTATAATTTATAATAGGATGAATAGATGATCTAGTTTTGCTCCAGTCACTTTCAGCTCAGCTCTTTTTTAAATCCATTCTATCCCACTTCACATTTAACTGTTTTTTAAAAAAACAAATTGACAAAGTATGTTTTTAATACTTACATACAGTAATATTATGGTTCTAAGAATCCTCAGACTAACTTTATAACACTGTGCATTTCAGAGATCCGCAAGATGTGTTGTTTGTTATAGGTCTTTCCAATCAACTCCAAGTATGTTGACTTTTTCACTGGGTTTTTTCTTGACAAAGTTCAGAAAAGGTTTGCCAAGGAATTAATCTATTTAGTTTATAGCCTAGACATAAACCAGGATGGAGCATTATAAACAATACCAAGAAAGCCTCCTTTTTCTTTTCTTCATGTCAAAAGTTCTAGCAAGAGAGAGTAAGGTTTATGGGAATGATCTGTACAGAGAGTTGGTGAAACCAGTATCAGATATCTTTCTGGATGGGCAGAGCTTTCTCCGAGATTTGAATGTCCATGAACCCTAGAATCACATATAAATCTTTTGTATCACTGCAGACAAACACGTGCACATAGAGGCATTTTATCACATTTACACTCCTTGGCAATTGGCCCTCTCATTCCCCCACAGCCCCACTCAGTAATATAGACTCAAGGTCCTTAGAAACAAGGACAATTTTACACTAGTTCTTGCAAAATGTTCTGTATGCTAGTGGCATAGAATTATCATAGTATCATCAGCACTACCACAACTATCATCATGTTAAAAACAATCAGTGAATGAGGAACAGAGAATGATGATTGAAGTATATGAGGCCTTCAACAGATCTGCAGCCTCTTCTCTTCTCTGGTATCGATAATAGAACCCAGGTTCCAAACTTCCTCCATTCGGAGGGGAGAACAGACAGAACTGAAGTTGTGCTTGCGAACTGGTTGATAGCAGAATCAGCCCTATGAGAGATAGCTGTGTTGTGTTTTTAAAATATATTTAAGTATCTTAACGACACATTAATAATATAAAGACTAAGAGATATGCCTTAATACTTCAATAAACAATCATTTCCAGACAGTAGGCAGAGGTTTGAATTTTCTTCATACTATCATTTCGCTGGTCACATAGTCCATTTGTCCAATTCATGAACTCTGCTGACTTGTTTCAGGTATTCACCCCCAAAATTAATCATGAACGCAAAGGTGCTTGTACTTTCATTAGTTAAAACAAATATTGAATCCAGAGTGTATTAAGGCAGATAGAGACATTACTTCCCAACCCAAGAGAACATAATGTACCTTTACCTGAAAGTGGCTTTTTGTTGCTGTCTCAGCTAAAAACTGTCTTTGCGTGTAAGAGTAGATTGTGTTCTTGCATTTCCTCATAACTCTAATAATTAAGTTCTATTTAAAGTATTCCTAACTTTCAGATAGAATATGACATTCATTACTTCAGTCCATAGCTCTTTCATTTCAATATAGAATCAGTTTTGGGATGTAATCCTTTCCTAATTTCTTGTGAAGGAAGCAACAAGTGACTTTAGCAAATTTTTTCTTCTGTGAATTTTCATCAGTTAAATATTCTTTCCATCCCTAATTTAACTGTATTCTGATCTCTTAACATAAACAAAAACATGAGTTAAAATATCCATTAATCTGACTTAAGATGACTCAGGGGTCACCTTCCTACTCAAACAATGCCAGACAGAAGAACATAGAGGGAGGGCTACTTGATCTGAGCTTCAAGATCAATTGTTGTTGTTCTTTTTGCTGTGGTGTTTGCGTCAAGTCAACTTTGGACTTATGGTGACCCTGTGATTTGGAGACCTCATGAGGACATGCACTTAATCTGTCTTTCAAAAAATCTCTGTCTTAAGTACTTCTGCTTTGACTGACCCCCATATTCTCAACAGATGAGTAGTCTGGGGACCATCTGTCCTTTGGAAGATATTGTTGCAGAATGGGTATAGAAAACAAATGTTTGCCACATTGAGATTTGAAATTAAGCCAATGGTAATCACATTCTATCAAGGTCACAATGCACATGAGCCAAGATCCTGTATACTCCACCATACCATAACAGTTCCACATGATGAACTCCTCTATGACCCCCCATCATACTCCACTACTCACTATTGAAAGATTTTCATGCCAGCACTTCCCATGGTAAAGGTTGGTAAAACATTAGGAAGTGCGTGTGTGTGAAAGCCGACACGCTTGCTAAACATCAAGGTATCATCCCTCACCTCCAGCATCCCTGAACCGTTCGGGGAGCAGCTATTTCCTATTAACACAAAGTTTCCATTAATGGGAAAATGGCTGCTCCCAAACAATTTAGGGACACGAGGGGAGTAGATGATTCCCTGATGTTTAGCAAGCGGTCAGGCTTTCACACACACATGTTTGCCTAAATGTGTTTACTGGGTTTTTACCAGTGCTTACCCCAGGTAAGCGCTGATGAGAAAATCTTCTTGATTACGATAGCCCCTGTCCTCTCATTTCATGACTTGTGGAGAATGTGGAGGAATGAGAAGTGTCTGATTATGTCTACAAACCAGATGCAGACAAAGGGATCTTCCAAGGGCATTTTCCACTGAAATCGGTTGGAGTAACGGAAGCCTCAATCAAAGATATCACCAGTTTCCATCTTACTAAGGGAACATAGCTGGATACTTCTGTTTGCCTCACTCTCTACTAGTTACAGAATCACCATGGTGGGAGGAGGCTATCACAGTGCAATGGTGAGTCCCTTGGGCAGGATTTAGAGTTAGACATTGCAGAGGGTGCAAGAGAATACCAGCCTCTGCAACAACACACAAAATACATACACAATGCTTGTAATGTCATTAACAGGATGTTTGTCACAGTTTCAAAGCAGATGAAAGGCTAGGCATGTTAAGTTAGAAAGTAATCAGCCTTACCCACTCATCCTAGTCTGTGATATTACCCACATAACAGCATACTGAACATACAGTAACTCCTCTGTTCAGTGAACTTTCCTTTTTCATTAATTTCTCTTTATATGTTTAGTTTAATTATCCTATTTACATTATTTTTTATCTGTTGTATCCCCCCAAAACGATAAAATTCTTGATTTTAAAAACCAGCATACTCTATGTTTAACCAGTTATGCCTAACATTCACATTGGCAGAGTAAAATACTTCCTCTGGAAAATGGTTAGAAGCTGTCTTCTTACATATACAATGAGGGACACAGAACTCTCATTAAATGCTTGTAGGGCCTCAGAAATTGTCTAAATAGTCCTTTAACATTGGATTAGCCTCTTGAGGTAACAGAATAGTTTTGATCAAATTGAATATACGCTTTCAATATAGGCAATATTTAGTATACATATTCATTCCAGTACTTTATTCTCTAAGGAATCAGTACCATAAAGTATTCCATTCATGAGGAACAAAAGAACAATAGTACTTCCTGGATGTAGCTTAGCAGCTCCCAAGACTGATTTCTTAAAAGCAATGTTTCCTCAAGATCAATAATATCAAGCCCATGAACTACCCTGGATAGAAATATTAAAGCAACCAGCTTAATTTTTCTAACAGGGTTCATTTGAAAGTGAGATGGAGAAAAATGAGCTAGCCCTTTTAATTTTTATATGCATACATATGAATATTCGCTGTTGTTACAGGAAAATAGAGATATGGAAGAAAAAAAATACTTTGTGATTTAGTATAACATGAGTAAAATATGTGGAACCCACAATCATTCACAGATTTTCCCAAATAAATGATGTTGCAAATGTCTCACCTAACAATATTTGCTGCTCAAATCCCCAAGTAAACAAATAAATTACACTGGTTTAAATAAATAGTAGGGTTTAGTCAATAAAGGCATCTATAGCAGACCAGATGAATGCTATATTCTCAAACTGTGATCTCTGCAAAGAGCTGTGAGAGTGCAATCCTCTGACCTGCAAACTCCATTTAGTGACTACAGCTATTTATAGGTTTATCAGTGGGAGGGAAAGTCAAGCTACATAAGATTAGTGCCAATCTTAATTATATGGCACATGTCAAGGATGGAAACTCTGGTCTCTTGCTGTGAAGATGCCTAAGAACTCTAGTTCACATTAAGTTTGGAAGTCTCTCTGTGGTGTGTTTAATTTAGTTATTAACATGTAAGAAGAGCATTTAAACAAATGTATATTCCCCTTGCACATTCCAATTCCCATCAGGAGTAAAAACTACTAGTGAAACATATTAATGGCAGAGATGGGGGAATTAGCAGACGATGTTTAACATGTTCAGTCTAGATTAATAGAGAATCACCCAAGTGGGATCTCAAGTAGAGACCAAGACTAAAATCATTTTTTAGGGAGAAACAGCCCGTTTCAGAAAAGAATGACAGTTCCAACAATAAGACTGAGAATTCCAGAAGGGAAGCTGCTGGGCAGAACACAATGATATCACAGTCCTAAATAAAGAAAAAATATGTTGGAAGATGAGTCTCTCAGGGTGGAAGACGAACTGGGGAAGATTAAAGGACAAGTACAAATGGTGCTGTGTTGATAAATTTCAGTGTAAGTCTCGAGTTGTAAAGAGCATTTAATAGGAACATGGAAGTGAGAAGCATGTGACAAGCAGAAAGCATGGAACAATAAGCATTCCAACTTGATGTGAGTAAACTAAAGTAGATGGGAATGGGACATTTCAATAAGATAAAAACAATGCTGACTCTTGAAATGACAAGTAATCATTGATTAATTTATTGATCATCAATATGATCAATTGATAATTTATATCCCACCTTTCTGCCCATATGGAACCAAAGTGGTTTACATATACATTAGAACAAAATATCTGAATCATTTTGTGGCACAAAAGTACAAAAGGCATAAAACACTCTATCCAATAATGCTTATTTTAAAAATTAATTTAAATATTAAAACACATAAAGGGAACTGCAGAAATGTACCTGTGGCCATTTTATGTGGTGGGGCAGGAGCAAAACCCTGGTGGCATTCATGGCCACTGACAGTGTCTTTTTCCCAGAGACTGTTCATCACCTGGGATTGCACAGCTGGTGGGAGGTTGCAACCAATGAAGTCTGGATGGCTTCTGAACCCCTGGCTTCTCTTCTGAGCCAGTTGAAGCCAATGTGGTTCATGCCCCTGGTCAAAACTCACTGGCTGCTCTACCAGCCTGGAGTGAATGGCAGCAGTTTTCATTTCAATCAGGCAAGAAAGCCTGTATCCAGCTGCCCCGCCAGCAGTGGCCAGCTCCCCTGAAGCTCCAGCCTGCCCACCCCACCTTCAGTTCACATCTTTTCCAGGGCTTCCAGGAAAGTGATCATTGTACCATGTCTCCATCTCCTTGTCACAGTCAGGTGGGGTGGTGCATGAATTTGGGATCTAGCATGGCGATTTTCTGACCTGCATTTTAGTTACCTGAAGCCCTCTCACACCCTTCATTTGAGATAATTTAATTCCTTTATTGCACATTGAACCTAGGTACCCTCTTGGGACCCTTGCATTTTTTGTATCACCATTGCATAATTTATTTGCAGTTTGTGTGCTCTCTCTGTGTGTGTGTGTGTGGTTTGTGTTTGTGTATAGATAGATAGATAGATAGATAGATAGATAGAAGATAGATACTGTAGATGTTCTTTGTATTATCTCTTCCCTTCCATGTATTTTCCCATATTTTAGATGTACACTTTTGTCAAGGGGCTCCCCATTTTTTTTATTTATTCTTTATTTATTACATGTGAAGTGCCATGTCACTGATGGCAATATAGGTAAAGATGGCTGCTGAGATGATGAGGTGACAAAGAAGTTCTCAACCTGGAATGCATTATGTGAATATAACCAGGAATACATGAGGGTCCAAGACTTCAGTAAGATTCCGTGCCTGCCAGGCTTAGCCTGTGGGGGAGGGGGCATCCCTATAATACAGCAGTGAACCTATAGATCTGAGGAAGTTCTTACTGGACTCCAAAACAGGGCTTCCTAACCCAAAGGTGTTTCCAAAAGAGAAGAAACAATGGCGGGGTACACACCACCGCTTTGGGCGGTCTGCCGCCGCCGCCAGAAGGTCCGCGGGGGAGCCGGAGCCTATAGACGGCCGACTCCCGCGCGGACCGAAAAAAGAAGCTCCAAAATGGAGCTTCTTTGCGTCGCGTTTTGCGACGTAGCGAGGCGCCAGGGGCGCTCGCTACGTCAGCAGCGGCGCGACGCATCTGGACGCTGTGCGTCCGATGCGTAAAGATGGCGCCGGCCATGTAGAAAGGCCGGCCCATCTTGTACGGACAGAGTCCGTAATAGGCACAGGGGCGTCTATAAGAGACCCCCTTTTTTAAAATGGGACGTCCGGAGGACGTCCCAAAAGGCCGTTTAGAAAGCCCATTGGCACTTTCATAGAATTTATAACTCCCTAAACTAAATTAAATGTTGGAAGCTACTGGCAAGCATGCATAACACCAAAGAAACTGATCAATTCTGCAAGATCTGTTCCCTATTAAATGCAGCACAAGTTAGTGTAGCTCAAAAATCATTTATAATGAAATTACTGGAGAACGTTAAGTTTAGAAAAGCTGTAGCATCACATTGCCGTAGGGCTTCATTGTTCATTCCTCTAAAATACTTATAAAGATTTCTTATCATTGAACAGGGTGCAATTTTATTGCCAGGTGAAATAAGGAAGATGAGAGAGAGAAATTAAGACATATTGTGAGAAATATGGAGAAACCTAGTTTTGCATGTTAGAGTTTGTGCAGAACAAAATAGTTGGATTGTAGCAAACATAGGCCAAAAACAGATGGGCAAAAGCTGTGGCTTCTGGCTGCTTCAGAGCATGGTGTGCAGAGGACGTATGCACCCAATGAAGCCGCTGGGAAAGGAGCTTCAAAAAGCTGCTCCTTGCCAGTGGCCCATTTGGAGACATGGCAGCAGCCCATTTTCAGAGTAGACCACCAGTCACCACAGTCACCAGCCAATCAAGGGCTAATTGGGTCTGGAGCAGCCAGAGGCCGCTCCAAGTCACAGGCCTATTTTGCCCCATAGTAGACAAACTGAATGTGAGAATAAAGCAAAGCTGGAAGGAAGGGATGGCAGGATACAAGAAACGAAATTATGCTTATGTCTGAGGGGATATGGAAAAGGAAGGTGCCAAAGCAAATAATTTTGGAGCATCAGAAGGTCCTTGACAGAGCAGACCAAAAGTCAAACAATGAAAGGCAAGGAATCATCTATTATTGCTTGTCCACAACATCTGATATGGAGAAGTATACAGTTTGCCCTTGATATCCCTCGATTTTTATCCACAGATGCATCCATTCATGTTTGAGAATATATATATATATATATATATATATATATATTATAATTCCAAAAAGCAAATCTTAATTTTGCCATTTTTATGGAACATGGTGGCTCAGTGGTTAAGACACTGACTCTGATGATGCTAAGATTGGCAGGTTGGCAGATCAAGACCCAAGCACCTCATGATGGGGGTGAGCTCCCATTACTAGTTCTAGGTTCTGCTAACCTAGTAGTTGAAAGCATAGAAATGTGCAAGTAGATAAAAAGATAACACTTCAGTGGGAAGGTAACAGCATTTTGTGCAATCATGTGGGCCACATGATCACAGAGTTGTCTGACAATGTGGCACTTCTCTTAGTAAGGGACGAACAGCATCCCTGCAGTCAGACACAACTAGACAATATTGTCAAAGGAAAACCCTTATGAGGTACAGCATTTTACTTCACCTTGTTTTTAATGGGATTTGAGCATCCATGGATTTTGGTATCATGGTGAATCCTGAACCAAACCCCAGTGGATAACAAAGACCCACTGAACATGGATCTAGCAATGAGGCTATTAATTGTGTTAATGTGTATGTATACACATACATATTCCAAAATATTAAAATTATTCATAAATCTGACAGAAGCAATTTTGTTTTTAAACAAAATCTGAGATGTCAAACTGACAGATTCACTTGTTCATGCAGAAGTCTCCGGAGTGCAACATACGACACATGCCTGCAACATGGCTGGAAGCCATGGCAAGGCCAAGCTCTGGTTCTTTACACCGGATCAAAAGGGAGAATCTAGCTCCTGGCACTCCCAATCAGCTCTGGCTTTCATGTCCCACTTTAGGAGTGAGCTGTGTGTTGGTGGGGTTTAGCTCACGGCAGGCAGGAGAGGACCCAGGCCATGCTTTTCCACCTATCTGCTCAGCTCTTTGATTGTTGAACTGATTTAGTAGTCTGCCTTGAAATCCGTATAGCCAACCATGTTTGCATGCTGAATTAGAATTGGTACTCCTTTTTATTACCAGGCTTCCCATCTGTTATTGCTCAATGGCAGGCAGGCACCACATGGTCCTTTCTTTGTTGTGAATTGCTGTACTGTTGCATTTGAAGAGTTACTTTTTTTTTTTTTTTGGATTGGAGTTCCTGAATTAGTAGCCACGCTAGAATCTGTACTTGTAGTCCAAAAAAATTAGTTTTTAATGCTCTGGATTCTGACAAGTATAGATTAATTTTCTACAGTTCACTTTTTTAAAAATAAAATAACTGGAATCATAGATTGGAAAGGCCACAAGAACAATCTAGTCCAATCTACTGTCATGCAGGAATATAGAATCAAACCTATCCTGAGAAATGGCCATTAAACTTCTGGTTTGAAAAGCAGGTGAGCTGAAAAGAAATCAAGTTAATCAGCTCCGAAGCAAGTGCTCCACAAATTTCTTTATAAATTCATCCCTCCATATTTGTGACTTTGATATTTGCAGATTTGAATATTCATGGATTTGATTAATATGTCTCCTAAGAATATCTAGGTTTCCAGTGCAACTTGGTCAGCTTTAAAAGTTGCACTGAAAGACCTAGAGATTCCTAGAGAGAATACTCTACTAGGCCTTGTAGCTCCTCCAGTGCAGTTCTATGGCCAGTGTCTATCGGACATTGACCACAGAGTTGCACGGGAGGACCTAGAAATTCCTAGAGAGGTATCCTCTCAGGTAAAACAGTGCTTTTATTATTTGTGGTTTTTCCATATTCACGGGGGTCTGTGCCCTAACCCTAGCAAATATGGAGGGACAAGTGTAATTTCAATGAGGAGAACTTAAAATTTAAATATAGAATGTGGGGAAAACTGGCACGTTCATCCATCCTAATGCAATCTCATATAACTGTCATAACCTGAAAGATCATCTTCTATGCCATAAAATCATGGATTTGTTAATCCTTTAAAAACAAATGATCCTGGTTTATAGACTTGTAGCCAACCACTACGATGTCAGGATGCACAGGGAAGCCACTGAAATCCACAAACACCTGGACAATTTAACCGGAAAGAAGAAACCTTTAAAGTGAAGAACAAAATTTGGCTACCAGTCCTGAGGAATAGCAAAATAAGGACTCAGCAAATGCAAATGGGAAATCATTCAGAGTCAGGGGCTTTCCCAGCAGATAATGATCACCAATTAGCAGACATTAATCCTCTTTCCATTAGCCGCCCAGACTGAGGCCAGCACAGAAATAATACACATGCAAATCACCCTGCATTCCCAGGCCACACAGTATATAGAGACCCACTTTTTCCAGGCAAAGCATTCTCTGAAGATGCCAGCCACTGATGCTGGCGAAACATCAGGAAGAAACTTTACTGAACTGGCCACATAGCCTGAAAACCCATAAAAAATTAGGGAGCAATTGCTTTTGCTGGAAAGGTGAATTTTAACAAAATGCAGTTGTCTGTTTTTCTTTTCTGAAAAAAACAAACATGTTTTCTGCCTACCAAAAAGATCTGTTCTGTGCAGTTAGGTGACAGTTGCATAAATAGTGAAATACAGTATACATGTTTAAATTACATAAATGAATAAATAAGTGCATACCAAATAATCAAAAGCTGTCTCTATTAATACTCTTCCAAGGGGAAAAAATCTGCAGTCATTTACTGTATATTACCAGTAGCTCTATTACTACAGTGGCTCAGTACTTACATCTGCTATTCCTTTATCACAAATGGCATTTGGTCAGTATTATAAAGACAGATGCAAGAGATTAGTAAAGCCAATTTACTAGGTCACTTTGTGATCAAGGTCACAAAGTGGTGTGACTGTCATGGGATAGACAAGAAGGAGAGAAAAGCTGAAGCAAGGTAATTACTAGGTAAAATTATAATGAGTAAAAAATTAATGGTAGGAAGAAAAAGGAAAAGGAAAATGTAAAGAGAGACTAGTGAGACATAAGTGGATAAATGTTCAGGCAGAAAGGACAAGGTTGTTTTAGGAAACAACTCTAACCTGAAGCCAAACAAAGGGATATTAATTAACCTACTGAAAGGGTTATACAGACCTTACCGAAACGATATTGAAGTGATTTGAAACTCATAGTGAAGATATATCTAAAATGGAGAAAGATACTTCCTCTAATGAAGGAAAGGCCCTTTGATCCAACCCCTTATTACTGTATTCGTAATGTCATTATAATCACTTATGCTGTTTTGTTGCCACTAATGGGACAGTCACTAATCAACCAACAGCTAATAGAAAGAAATATACCAAAAAGGTATGACAAATGGGTTGCTTCAGCACAAAGAGATGGTGACTGATGTTCTATATCCTGGAAGGAGCACTATCCCCAAACTAAAATCCATGAAAAGTTGGCTGAAATGTACATGATTTTCGTCTTTAGCTTCAGAACCCATTTTGAGGGTGGGGAAAACAAAAAGCTTTGGCGGCGATCTATGACTCGCTGGACTATGCAAAGGAAAATGAACCTAAGTCAGGATGGTTTGTACGGAAAGAAAAAATACTTAAAGGAAACAGTGTATAGAATGTAAGAATAAGATGAAGATGGTCCAGGAAACAGCTAAACAAATATGTGCCTGGCAAGAAGTGAGCTAACCAATAGGCATAACAGAAAAACTCAATTAGCGCCAGCAGAAAAATTATATACCAAAAAGGTCCAGGAGGAATAACT
>NC_056523.1:255391336-255436882 GCF_019175285.1 Sceloporus undulatus
ATAACTTGAACATGGGAATGCATGGATGTAATTGATCCTTCATCAACTAAAAACCATGCTAATGGACCCTATGGTGAAAAAATTATGAACTGTGGCAGTTGGGGCCCTTATGAATGCAGATAGTTGTACAAGAAGGGAAGATTAAAAGCTTCAAGTTAGTACTGAACGTGTTTATACAAAATTACCATTACTGTTTTCCAGCGAGTGACAAGGAGAGCAAAAAGGCAATGAAGATATATCTTGCCCTTTCTGTAATGTCATATTCACCAATTCAGAGCCAGGTCAAAAATATAGCAATATAGCAATAATGTCATATGTCTGCTACAGATCAAAGAAGATGATGCACTGAAGCAATTTTCAGTCTACTGACAGCTTTATAATATGAATGCATCACAGCTCAATCTTATTTTAAAATGGAATTAATACTTTCCATAGATTTGGATTCAAATGTATGAAATACTTGAGCTTTACTTATATTAAACATAAGCTAGAAATGAGCAAGACTTTTGTTTCAGTTCACTGGTGATTATAATTCAGTAAAATTTGTGGTCTTCTTCTTGATTTTGTTTAAGACTGAGTATTCACCAAAGTAAAACTGACAGTTTTATCCATCCAAGGCCAGGGTTTTGAGTGTCTAGGTCTTAGAAGTCTGGCTTTTAGTCCCTGTGTTTTCAAACATGCTTATAGTCCTGAATTAGGATTGCCACTTCTTTTTTTTTATGACAGGCACTACCTCATCTTTGACACTTGCAAGGCATTCAGGTACAATATGGTCCTATCCATGCTGACAATAGCTGTGCCAATTGAATTTGACCAGGGAGAATTTTGTTTCAGTTGTGTAGGTGGGTGTGGGTGTGTACACATGTGCTTTAGGTAATGCATCAAAATAAATAATTATCATATTTAGGGTGGAAATAATTGAGTACTTCTCAGGTAGCTGATAATTTGATTTCAGAAAAATGCAAAACTGCTATTTTTAAAAAAAAAACTTTATTGAACGCACACATTTTACAGAATAAAACTACCTATATAACTAATATATATTGAACAAAACAAAAATATACAAAAAACAAAAAGGAGTCACTCGTTAGTTATAATTGCCTACTTCTTCTATATCTTCTATTACTTTACCTCATTTTTAAAATTAGTTCAGAAATTACTACAACTCTGACTTATAAATTAATTCTATATTGCTTAAATATCTTAAATATTATCAAATTTATGTAATTATCCCTTTATTACTTCTAATATCACTCAAGAACTACCAATTCTTATAACAGTTAAACAATATTACTTTAACAATGTAATAATATATAATTTGCATAATCAAGCTTCTTCTAAGCAATACAAAAAACAAGAAAGAAGAGACAAATATATAACCATATCTCTATATAAAAATATACTCTTAAAAAACTATTATCATACACTGATTTATATCTATAATGTATCCCTGCTTTCATTTAAGAAGTAAAACTCAGTTTATTCTTTCTATGGCTTCTAGTCTACTACATACTCTGCTTTTTATTGTTTAATGACATCATAAGATACATTCTCTTATTAATATACAGTATCCTGTTCCAAAATTCAAACAAAGTCCTTTGCTCAAATCCTCCAAACAAACTGTTTTAAATATTTTTTCTTCAAAAATATTGTCATTTTTGACAGCTTTTTCGCAGTAAGAGGGAAAATGGTAGACTTATTCATTCTTGTCTGTGAGAATAAAGTTTGCAAATATTTGCATTCCTACATAAGAACCATTCTCTGTGAAAGAATGGGACAATATATTGGGAACTCGATGATACAAGTATCTATTATTCTTTCTTTTGGCAAACTGAAGTGATAAGGCGTGTCAAAAAGAATGGACAAAACGGAGCTACTGAGGAGGTTCAAGGGAGTTAAGACAGAAAGGAAGCAGGTTGATCTAGTGTAATAGTTGTTCATGGAATTATGACATACAAATGATAAACACATTTAATACTACAATCCTTATACTTAAAATAAATGGTCTGAATTCAACAGTTAGGCATGCTTAATTGAATCCCATCTGAAGGCTTGTTCTTTCTTTCTTTTTCTTTCTTTCACTTTTCTTTTTGCCTTTTTGTTACTTTGTTAAGTAGCTAGAAATTGAATTATTTAAATTCCAACTACAGACATTTTTAGTATCACTATTTTTCCTATACTGCTCTTTAAAGCTCTATTCAACTAAAATGACATTCTTAATTTCATCTCTTCCTCCACATTGTTTTTCTTGAGTTAGAAGAATGGAAAAGGGACATTCAGTTATCTCAAAAAGGACAGCATACTTCCAGTGAGCACTGGATTTAGTAAAGACAGCTGAAAAGAAATTAAGCAGGAGAATAGAAAGAAATCCCTAAAGAGGCATGTCTGAAACCTCTGCAGCAAGTAGATATGCAAGGTTGATTTGGGGCATGGACACATTCCTCTGGGTAAATATCATGAAATTGTTTTTTAAAGGTCCACTTTTACTTACTTAATTTCATGCATTTTATAACTTCAGTTGTAGTTGTTACAGAGGAAGGACTTCACCAGCTAAAAGTGGATGAATTTAGGACTCGAGTAGTAGGCATATAACCGCTAGTCACTAATTTTCATCTCTGCTCACTTACCATAGTCCACAACTATTTTGGTATGGCTGGTTTCCTGCTCTGGGGAGCCTACTGGTAGCTACCAACCAGCAGCCATCCTTTTTTATATTGATTTGATGTCAAAGGTCGAATGGGATGAGTACATGCACTGAAGGCTGGATCCTGGGGTAACATCACCCATTTAATTCAAAACATATTAATTGTTTAAAAAATACCTGGAATAGATTTCATATACTGTCTACTAATGGGTATGGGACATTTTACAGCCTTCAGAAATGTAATGTATTTTGAAATTATATGAAACTTGTTAATAGACACTCCTGGGCTCAGCAGTTTGGGAGCTATAATGGGATGGATAATGAAAGTGCAATTGCCAGGGGAAAAGTCTGAATAGCTCTTTAAGCTGACATAAAAACAAAGAAAATATTTATTTCCCTTGAAGATACTGTTTTGCTTATAAAAGGTACATAGTTGCCTGATATTACTAAATGGTTGCTTTCCAACTTCTCCATACCTTTCCCAGCTGTAGCTGCTGGTGAAAGAGGACCGCCTCTCCCCATATAATCCGCCTCGCACACTCAGAACTTCTGGGACTAAACTGTTGGAGGTCCCTAGGTCCAATCATATACGGACCTCACAGAGGGCTTTTACTACTGCTGCCCCTCCCCTTTGGAATAAGCTCCCTGTAGAGCTTCGCTCCGCCGCCTCATTAGCTGTTTTTAAAAAACAGTTGAAAACATACCTTTTCCGGCTGGCCTTCCCACCTTAATTTGTCTATTTATTTTCCTGCCCCCTTTTCCCTTTTCCCTTTGACCCTGGATCGATGTTTCATTTTCATTTCCTTTGCCCCTGACATGTGTATTTTCCTATTTTATTGTTTTCCTGTTCCTGTTTTTTGTAGTACTGTTTTTAATTCTTATATTAGATTTTAATCTTGTATTGTACTGTTTTTATAAATCTTGTAAGCCGCCCTGATCATTTCCATGGAAGGGCGGGGTATAAATAAAATTTATTATTATTATTATTATTATTATTATTATTATTATTATTATGTTCGAGGTGTGGTGAATCCTCAGTGAGTTTTATCCTTGATTTGAAAGGTGCTGAATTCTAGCCTCAAGATAGTTTCACCAGCCTCAATAGTGCCTTTAAAGTCTGAATTAAAAACTGAGTACAGAGTCACTGTACACGAGGGCCACTGGCCTTCACTCTTTCTCAAGATTCTGTGGTTTTGTAGAATGGTGTTTTTTTTAGGTCTGACAGTAAATAAAGCAGATGGGCCCAGCAGAAGCAGAGGCAAGATGATGGAACAAAATTCCCTTCTGCATTGGGCACAATGAATCTTCTACTGTATTTCCTTCTTATATCTCCTTTATGGCTTCTGTCATAATCATGCTCATCTACATCCTCCCTCTCAAACCAGATCTTTCTTCTCTTTCCAATCTCTTCCCCAAAGGTGCTACTTATGCAAATTAGCTTAGATCATGACAGCCTTATCTATTGCAATTTCTTGGGGTATCATTTCTTAGCTCAGAATAGATATGAAGGGAAAGGAGCTACTTTAGATGATGATGTAGGACTAACCAAAGGAGCACACGGCATGATCATTGCCTGGCTATTTCTCAAAGAAAATTGTAAGTGCAGAATTGCAACTGTCTGTATAGGAGTAGCTTTGATGCAATGTAACACGTATTGAAACTTAACTTTTCAAAAGCACATAGTCTTCTTCTGTTTCTTCTTTTCTTCTTCTTCACCATCATGATCATCATCAAAAATAGCCAAAGTCCTGAATGCCTGAAGAAATCTAATTACACCCACACAAAATACACCTATTTAGTAACCCCCAGGAGCTGGGACTGCAGCTATATAAAGAGCTACTGGCCACTAGTTCCTCCCCCAGCCAAATCTGTCACCTATTTACTGAGCTCCTCTTTAAAGCAAATCTCTGACCCTGGCTACTTTTCTCCTACCCAATATGACACAAGAACACTAATGAGCAGCCAGCAAATAACTCTCTGCCACTTCTGTCTGGGCCAACACTTGGAGGAATAAGTTCAGAAGCACACCCAAGCTGTGAACAGGGAGAGTGTAACATCATCCAGATCTGGTTTATATACCTCTAAATGCATCTTAGGACTCTTGATAGTAAGAACCTCTGGTCTTGTCTAGATTCAGATTCAGTTTGTTTTTCCTGATGAAATCCATTACCTCCTCCAGGTATTCATTCACAGAAGACACACTTTTCCTACCTAATGTTATAACTGGCGGCATAAAAAAGTATATTTGGGTCATCATAATACTGATAGCGTCCTTCCCCATGCCTCTAGATTATCTCTCCCAGAAGCTTCATGTAGATGTTAAACAGCATTGGGGATAGAATAGCACCTTGTGCTTTGTCATTTAACAGCTTCTTTTTCAAGATGGAGCTATCCTTAAGTACCAGAGTCTGCAAGCTACTTAAGGGATAGGATCAGAACCACTAAAACACAGCACCTCCCCCTCTCAAACCAGGCTATCTAAAAGGTCAATTGGTTTAAAAATCACTGAGGAGCACCAGCAGGGGCACATTCTCTCTATCAACCACTAAGGCAACCACAGCAGTTTCAACTCCCTATCTGGATCTGAAGCTTGTTTGAAACTTGTATCATCTAAGACTGGCTGGAGTTGGAAGGCAACTGCCCCTCTTGGGCAAGATTTGACACTAGACTGATTGTTAAAGGGAGGGCTTTTTTATAGAAGCAATCATACTACAACTTCTTTTTAAAAAGATGGAAAACTTTTCTTCACTAAGAGATGCATTAATAATACTTTGCAGTTTAGATCTAACTTTATCACCCTCTTGGACAACCACCCACGAAGGGTAGAATTCAAGGAGACACATTGTACAGCTTACTCATCCTAGCCGCTTAGCAGCTTGTTCACATTTGCAGTAATCCTACTCATGGAGTTGCTGCACATCCTACTGTCAACCTTTGCTATAGCAATGACATCTAAGTCAGCTCTTATCTTAGATACTTTTTGTGACTGCTCTTGGGAGCTATAAATGTTTTCCAGTCTACAGCAGATAACCCAAGCAACTACTACTCTTCTGTTGGTAATGCCTGCTATATTCTTTTTTACTGCCAAATTCAAGCAAATTACAAATTCCACTCTAGGCTGGTCTATGTGTCCATGTACTGCAATCTCCTATATATTTCATACTCTTTACAAAGACAGTTTCAACCTATAGTGCTACAGAAATGGAGTTTTTGCTACAGCTTACAATCACCAGCTCTGGTTCTAATAAGAACTTTTGTTTCCTAACTCTGTGGAGTCTTCCATATTTGTGTACCATGCAATATGCCCAGCTGCACTGGGATTCCAAAGGGCCTTTAAGACCCCTTGGTTTATGTTTAAGAGTTCTGCAATACAGAATTCTACTATGGCCTGTACTGGAGGTATTACACTCCCAAATCCCTGAAAATTTCCTCTAGTGGCATAACATACACTTGAAATGAAAGGGCTGCAGAAGTGAAACCATCTGTTCTAATTTAAGCATCCCAAGGTCTAAGAAAGACATTGTTAATTAGAATGCTTTACAACCTCAACACAAAGTCTGTGGATAATCTAAATAAACATGTTCTTGAATTGTGAACAAGCTGGCTGAAGGTCAACAGTTTCCAGATTTGTTGTTCAGGATTCAGCACAGAGAAGGCTGTGGGTGTCATGCCACAATTACACAAAACCTTGAATGTCTGTTAGATACTACTGGATGCATTTCCTGAGTGGCTACATTTTATGGGCATCTTCTCTTCTCCCATAAAGTCTTCTGATAAATAAAATATTTATAAAGTTCATAAATATTTATAGAAGCCTAAATGAGTAGCAGAACTCTTCAAATCTCTTTCTAGAATGAAACAAGACTCCTAAAGGGCACCAAACCACTCCTAAATCCCTGTCTGTGATCAGATCCCTCACTTTAGATCTTACTTGTCTGGCAGATCTTTTGCAGTAGTTGCAGGGGGTCAGACTTCTTCTCCTGTTCCCTTATCTGTTGGAGTTCCCCAGGGCTCTGTTCTGGGTCCCCTTCTGTTTTCTCTCTACACACTGTCCTTAGGAAAACTCATTAGCTCTTTTGGCTTTTCCTACCATCTGTATGCCGATGACACCCAGCTGTATCTTTCTGCCCCTGACCTTTCTCCAAGGCTTGAACAGCAAGTCTCATCTTGCCTTACAGCTGTCTCACAGTGGATGCGCCATCGGCGTTTGAAGCTCAACATGTCCAAGACGGAGCTTCTTGTCTTTCCTCCTAAGCCCAACCTTCAACACTCCTTTTCTGTCTCTGTGGACAACATTTCCATTCAACCAGTCCAGCAAGCCCGCAGTCTTGGCTTTATCTTTGACTCTTCTCTGTCGTGTATCCCTCAGATCCAGACCACTGCCAAGGCTTGTAGATTCCTTTTGTACAATATTGCCAAAATCCGACCATATCTCACTGCCTCTACTGCCAAGATCCTGGTCCATGCCCTAGTGATCTCACGACTGGATTACTGTAATGTCCTCCTGGCTGGGCTTCCTTTTTCTCACCTCCGTCCTTTAATCTCTGTCCAGCATTCAGCTGCACGCATTATCACTTCCACCCACCGCTCTGACCACATCTCTCCTGTGTTGGCATCCCTTCACTGGCTCCCTCTCCCTTTCCGCATTCAGTATAAGCTCCTGCTGTCGACATTCAAAGCCCTCCATGGACTGGCCCCTCCTTACTTATCAGACCTTCTTTCTCCTCACCTTCCCACCAGGGCCCTCCGTTCTGGTAGTCAAGGTCTGCTGTCTCAGCCCAGGATTTCCTCTGCCCCATCCCGGATTCGCCCCTTTTCACTTGCTGCCCCTCACTCCTGGAACCTTCTTCCTCCACAAGCAAGAGCCATCACTTCATTAACCAGCTTCAAAACGGAGTTGAAAACCATCCTATTCAGAGAAGCCTTCCCAGGCATCGCATAATTGTCGCTTACTATCTGATGTTCTGTTGTTGGCTGTTTATCGATCCATTTCCTGTATTCCTATGTACTGTATATGTATTATCCTACTTGTGATTATGTATTTTCCCTGGATAATGATTAACCATCCATTATGAAGCCTTGCCCTCCCTCCAGTCCATCTGCCTTGGTCCAGGCCTCGGAGGTTGAGAGGAACTGCTGGACCTCTTACCCTTTCCCTTCACCACTCCCTTCTCCTTCTGTATCATGTCTTTTTTAGATTGTAAGCCTGAGGGCAGGGAACCGTCTAACTAAAAAGATTGCATGTACAGCGCTGTGTAAATTTACAGCGCTTCATAAATAAAGGTTAATAATAATAATAATAATAACTTTATGCTGAAAATGCTTTACAACCTTAGATGACTTGGAGATGTATCTTGGTTCCATTCTGCCTAATTATAACATTCTTCCTTATCTCTCTGAAGTACAGCTAATGGAGCATTCTGATCTTTATTTCTTTAATTTGCCATTAGACATATTTTTCTCCAAGTACAGTATGTTCAAACACATAGATATCACCAAGGAAATGACACAGTATAACCATTATTTATTTCATGTATGGTTTTTTTTCCTTTGGAAAACATCTCTCTTTTTTTGTGGAATTATATTTTACAACAGAATTTATGCACCAGTTATTTCTATCTAATATGCACTATATATTGTAAGAACTGATATTCTGTCTTGCTTGAATAATAAAATAAGGTACATTTAGCAGATCTTAAAATCATAAACTTTTGAAAGGTAAGTTACCACATTTTGCTGTGCCTGGGCTTAAATATGAGACTGAGGTCCCAACACCAGGATCCCCTCATGCTGTTAAACTATAGCTCCCAGAATCGCTGACATTTGACCATGCTGGGTGGGATGTCTGGGAGGTAAAGTCCAAGAAGATCTGGGGACTCATATTTGGGAACAACTGCCTTAGGATTTAGATTAAGATAACTGATTGGACAGTTTTTCTCTACCTCCTGTGAATTTGAGCTATCCTTTGTAAACTGGGTGAATATAACAATAGTTTTTAAAACAATGATATTTCAGCAAACGTTTTCATATACAGTACATACCTTTCACTCTGGTTGTCCTTTGACATGGATTTAACTGAGTGGGAAAGAATGCTTTCAGCATGTCATGCCGTGATTTAGCAGTATGACTACCATTATTGTCAAGCCAAGTTGAACAGCTAATGAACAGTTCTTTGAAAATATATCCTATAGTGTCCTCAATAAAGCAGAGGATATTGAGCCATCTGCCAGCAGTGCACCTCAGGAAAGCCTCTCTAAAGAATGTTTTATGACTTCTTTACTACAGAACAGGACTTCTACAAAGAGGCATACAAAGATTACTGGAAAGACACAAGTATGTTACTTGCATTTTTTGCAAGTATGTTGTCCAGTACGTTGTCCAGCTTGACAACTATCCCAGTGCTCTGTGGAAAGAAGGAAAGAAGGAAGGAAGGAAGGAAGGAAGGAAGGAGAAATCTGCTGTCACAGATGAAATCAAGGCATTCATAAATGATCAGAGGCCCTTTTGTCAATCACATTATCTTGGTGGCTGCCCCTAGATTTTGGAACTCCCTTCCCAAGGAGGCCAGAATGGCCCCCTTCTTGTTGTCCTTTCATTGTCAGGCTAACAGGCTATACAGCCTGGCAAGAAATGCTGGCATTGGGGGCTGGCCAATGCCTGGCCCAACTCACCTCGATGCCAGTGTCACACCACCTGCCTGACATGCAGCAGCAGCAAGGGTGGCTTTTTGCTGCTTCTTTTGGAGCCATCAGATTGCCAAATCAGGGCTGCAGTGTGCAGTTGCTGCAGCTCCAATCTAGTGTTGAAAGGGGCATCAGCAAGACGCTCCTTTGGGACCGTCTCTTTAGACTCTACAACATTTTTATTCAGACAGGCATTTAAACAAAGTATTTAAAGAACAGACTGGGACTGTTGTAGCATTTTAAAGCATACTGTTTTTATGTGCTTTTATCCTTTTAAACTGTATTTTATTCTTTTAATGAGCAATCTGTTTATTCTATTTTAATGCTCACTCTTGTGTGTTTTTAATTCATGTTTTTAATTGTACTATTCTTTTAAACTGTAAGCTGCTCTGAGTCCCAATTTTTGGGGAAAACATGGTTGGTCTAGCTAAGGATGGGATGGTGATAGGGCATGGGGATAAATCAAGGGAAAGCTCTCTCTGGAAGCATTTGCACTTCAGAAATAATTCAGTTTGACACCACTTTAACTGCCCTGGCTGAATGCTATAGAATTCTGGGATTTGTAGTTTTGTGAGAAATTTGGGCTTTTTGTCAGAGAGCACTGATATCACATCAAACTACAAATCCCAAGATTCCATAACATTGAGCCATGGCAGTTAAAGTGGTGTCAAACTGGATTACTTCTGCTTCACTGATGTAGCTTCTGTCATGTCCTACCTGGAGGAGGTCTCTTCTGATGAAGAAGGGGAAAAGAAAAGCCAGGATGACAACCCAGTTGGTCCAGGAGGAGTCTGACAATCCTTCCATGGAACTTGGAAAGACACAGCCTGGTCCATCCCAGACACCAGCTGCAGTTCAGAAGAAGGAGCCAGAGGAACTTCATTGTGATTTTAATTAAAGCAGAGGGAGCAAAAGATCAGGCCATGTCCTGATCCATTTCAAACACAGGACACTGTGGCAGTGCACATTCTGGTAATCTCCAGGCTGGAATTTTCCAGTGTGATGTACATTGGGCCCCCTCTGTGCCAAGTTCAGAAACTTCAGTTAGTTCAAACAACAGCAGCTACACTGATTACTGGATACATGCAGGAGTGATCATATTACAGCAATATTAAAACCACTCCACTGGCTGCCAGTTAGTTCCCAGGCAAGGTATAAGGGGCTGGTTATTACCTTTAAAGCCCTACATGGTTTGGGGCCAAGTTACCTACAGGATTGCCTTCTCCCATACAATCTGTCCCATATAATTAGGTCCTCTGGTGGACATTTACTCCATTCAGCCAGGGCTAGGTTGCCAACTGTCAGCCAGAGTATTTTTTTTCCTTCAGCTGCCCCTAGACTGTGAATGACCTGCCAGAAGAGATTCAACGGCTGAATATGCTGCCAAGTTTAAAACAGCATTGATGATCAGTCTCTCCTGGAAGGCTTATCCAGATTTTTAAATGATGACTTTTAAATGTGGATTGTTTTAAAATGTGTATGACCTATTTATCCTTTTAAACTGTTGCATATTTTAATTATTGTTGTATATTGATTATTTGCTGGTCTTTCCCTGACTCTGGCTCTTCTGCTCCCCAGATGTTTGTGCTTTTTTTTCAAATGCTTTTTTTCAATTTCAGTAAAAGCTGTTTGACAGTGGAACACACTCCCTCTGAGGTTGGTGGAGTCTCCTTCTTTGGAGGTTTCTGAACAGAGGCTGGATGACGATCTATCAGGGGTGCTTTGATGGTGTATTCCTGCATGGGTGGAGGAGTTGGACTTGATGGCCCTTGTGGTCCCTTCCAACTCTATGATTCTAATTGCAAGCCCCAGGATTTCCCAGCCAGTCAGTGGCCATGCTGCCTAGGAGATGCTTTGAGTGGTGGTCCCAAAAAAGTATTTTTGCAAGCTCTGTGTTTATCTCTATCATATATATATATATATATATATATATATATATATATATATCTCAAGTGTGACTGATCAGGGAAAAGCTTCAGACAGGAAGGAGAGGTCTCTGATGGTGTAGAAACCCCCGTCAGAACTTTGTATCAGTGTTATCCTTGTTAAAATGAATCAAATAATAGAAACAGAAATGCTTTTTTTCTTTTTAATGCTAATATTCATTTCATTATACTGTTGCTTGTGTTAACTAATTCACTGTGTGTAAATACAAAAAAAAATACATTCCATTGCTTACAGAAACATAAATCGAAAATCTTTTACCAGTGTCAGAATCAGAATCAGGTCTCAATGACAAAAGGACAATATATTTAAAACATTTATTGTTGCTGTTTTTCTCCCTGTTGGTGGCATATTTTGCCTATTTTCCCCTTTTTTCTTGTGAATTATTAAAATTACATTTTATTTGAGTGCTAATAATCATATAGCACTAAAACAACATGGTACAATTCTATTTCTACAGAATAAATAGAGCATCCCATGGTTAATATAACCTTATCAGTTCAAAGGGGCCTTTGTATCTTGTGTTTTATGCCTCAGCACACAAGGCTAAGCATATAAAATGGCTATTGATCAGTGTCAGTGACATGGTAAGAAATATAATGTTAAAGAGGTATTATATGTTTTAAAGAAGAGTTTAGAGGATATGTCAAATAAAGCGAGTCCTTGGTTGCCTGACACTCATTTATGTGTATGTGTGGATCAATTTAAACGAGGTCATCTTCCCTGCTGAAGAAGTGTTCATTGCTACACTTCATCCATACTACTCAGATTCCTATGGCTGCAGGACACTTGTATTGACAACATGTAACAAATGATCAGTGATACTTCAGTGCTAGTCCTACTATGCTCAAAAAGATAGGAAGCAGTGGTTCCCATAATCGCACTGCCTGAAATCACAATTTCATTCATATGTTCAGACAAGAGATGGAAATGGTAGGAACTGGACATTCCTAACTCTTGTCCCACTAAAAGCAAAGTTTGCCAGTCTTGTCTGAGTTACTTTGAAGTAAGAGGCAATGCAAAAACTGAACAACCTGTCTATTCATCACTAGGGAATTACTGAGAACAGAATTGTCTGATTATCTATTATGTAATCTACTCAGAGGGCCTTTCATCATGGGCCATTTACACCACCCCCACCCCCATCTTCATATCACTCTGTCCACATGACATGGGCTAAAAAAGCCCCAATGGAACTGCAGATTGTCTCCATGAGGAAAGGCCAATTCTGGGTTGAGTATGGGGTATCCCTGCCTTAAACCATTTAAAAATTTGGAGCACTCTTGAGTGATGCCAAGCGGCTGCTGACACATATGTCCCACTGTGCCACCCAGTGCTGCCACCACTGGTATGATTCATTTCCCCTGGAGATCTCAATGTTATGCACCTCATTTTCAACCTCAGAGGGAGTGACTGACAGCAGCAGTGGTGGGTGTCATAGCAGGATGTGGATGTACAGAGCCACATGGCATTGCTCTGGAGTGACCACTTAATGGGGGAATTGGGGCCAGTTTCAGGTCTACACTGGCCAGAATAGTCCAAGAACAGCTCAGAATATTCTGGCCATTGTAGACCTGCCCTGAGTCTGGTGTTTTAAGTCTGATTATCTTGTGAAGGGCTCTATCCTTCAACAAATAATGGTTACTCTGAAATATAACAAGAGAATATCAATGCTCCTTGACTGATAGAACACTTACTTCCCTGACTTTCAAAAATAATACCCTTAAGCTTCCTGAAGGGACAGAGAAACAGTGTGTGTAACAAGTTCATCTAAGTTTAGGCAGCCTGATAATGCTGATTGCTGAGGTTGATTAAAACATACACATTCTGGGATAAGGTGGTACCCTGAGCACATAAAGTAGGATTAGATGTTGTGATGTCTTGCCTGCATGTACTTATGTGGCTGCTGCTTCCAATTGACTGTGTGCATATATTTGTAACTAAGTAGATTATAAAACTTTAAATCTCCCAAGATCTTTCTCTCTTATCCCAAAGCAACTAAACTCTATAATGCTGCCCTTGGTGTTTTTCTCCACTTTAGGAAATAATGGGTGTTTATCAGTAAAAATCCACCAAGAGGTAGGATGAGAGTGGGATGAAGCTTGAATCAGTGCATAGTTGCTTTGAGGAGGCAGTAATGATAATAATAAGAAATCACTAGTAAGGATCAGATATGATTAAATGCCAAGCAGAAATTTGTGACTCATTTGTGACCAATTATCCAGTCAGCATAGATCATTTTAGGTGAAACAAGTCAGAGAGTTAAACTTTTCATTGGGAACATAAACAAACCAAATCCTTAAATTTAAGGGGTTTTCCAAAATGTTTTCAATCTCAAGAAGACAACAAGGTCTACACAATGCAGGAGAAAACAACAATAAAATGATATTTCTTGTTACTTTAAGAGCCATTTGCACTTTGCTGATAGAAAAAATGCATCTCCCCACTAATATTGGCATCAGTAAACACAAAGCATATATCCCTTTCATGTTTTGAACATAGACATATTTTATTTTTATATTTTTAATTGAATGTACCTCACTCCCTCGTGCTGATCTATAGCTGTAACAAAAATTTAGGAGCTTATTGCATTTTTAAATAAACTGACCTACCTCTTCCATTTTAAAGTCGAAAACTGGATGCAGCCAGATATTATCACACAGAAAATGCCACTGATGCTGATACCTGGCTACATCCCACCTAAAACCTGGCTAGAAGCCACACTCAGATGTCTGATTTTCAAAGTTGGGAGCTTCCCCACTCTGAAAATTGGCCATCTGAGCATGGATTTTAGTTGGGTTTCAGGCAGGATGCAGCTGGGTGGCAGCATCAGTGGCATTTTCTGTGTGATAATTCCTGGTTGCATCCAGTATTTGACTTTAAAATGGAAGAGGTAGGTTGGCTTACTTAAAAATGTGATAAACTCCTTATTCTATTCAAAAGAGAAAATATTAATATGGCAGTATATTTTCACTTAAAATATTTTAATTGGTCTGTTGCTATTAATTATACACTTGATATTATATACCATAATTTGTGCTTCATAACCTAAAAGAGTTCAAAGGTAAAGATTTTAAGGATTTATACTATATGTAAAATAGTTATACTCAGAAGTTGCCAGACACTGCACCAAATCTAGCTCCGTAAGGTGTTGGGAAGCTGCACATTATTGTTCCACTTGGTCTGAGCCAACATAAATAAAGACAATAAACTGGGGAGCTTGTAAGTCACCATCAGAAAGCAGGTGTATGGCAACCTGAACTAAGCTCCTTAAACTGGGCTCAGACTGTGCAGATGGGAGTGTATAGAGAGGAACAGATTGGAGTCACTCTCTCATAACTAAATCTCATTGCTCCAACAAAGCCTGTCTTGGGCAACAGCCAGGGTCTAAATATACTTACAGAAGCCTGATTTTGTTGGAGAACAGTAGCCTTAGAAACAATTCATTAGAAATTAATTTCTTGCCCTATGTGCATTCAAATAATACAAAAAACCTCATTATTTTAACGTTAAATCACACTGCTATCAATATTTTTTGCTACCAACTAATGGTACATATCAATTTAATTCATTACTCTGAGAGGTAATTTGGGGGGGGGGGAGTTGGCTATTTTTAATATTAATTTTAGTCATATTAATTGATTTTTTTCTAATATATAACCAGTGTGCTAATAACATATTATTAATGCCATAAATTATGTGGGCTCTTTTTTTAAAAAAAAATACTGAACTACTTTTCAAATTAACATTAACAAGTTAATGCTATTGCCAATGTTTCCAAGTTTTGACCAGATGAAGTGGGTCATTTCTTTGAGGGAAAACAAAAAATACATTTCCCCAAATGCTCTGCTACTTCTTCAGAAAACAGCAGACATGACATGGGATTAAGACCCCAAAGACTGAGAAACTGACTTTCTTTGTAGCCTCAGCAAGTGAATTTATCCTTAAAAAAATTAAACAGAAGCCCTTTTACTAATGTTCAATGTGTGGGGAAAAGGTGTATGTGTGTGTGCATACACACACACAAACACATACATAAATAGAGAGAGGGAGCCAGATATACATGTCCACATACATATTAGAGAAATTCATACAAAAATATGAACATTCTGAAAAGGAAATTTGCATGAAAATATGTACAAATTTCCATGAAAGTAGGGGGGAATATATAAATATGGAGAGTTAATAGAAACATTCTTCACTTTTCAAATCAATCTCAAAATTGAATTGTTTGCTGGTGTTACACAATTATTTTGCTAAGGCCCCATTCCCACTGGGTTATAACACGGATCAGGAATCTAATTAGGTTCCCATTGTTCCCATTTGAGCGTGTGTTTGATCTGCATTGCTCCGATATCGTTCCCATTGGAATTAGAATCTGACTCCCATGTGATCGAATTATCCTTTAAAAAACCTGAATCAGTGGTGGATAAACCAGTTTTAAAAGTGCAGATTTTTAGTGGGTTTTCCTGCGCCTCCTGAGTCTGATTCAGGGCAAATGAATGGGAACAAAAGGGTGCCTGATTCGGGAACTTGGGAATGGGAGGAGCAGTGCTCAAGGGGCTGGCCTGGGGATGTCACCCAATTGTTGTCTTCTCTGCATTGCCGGCGCCATTTTCTCTCATTCGCATAGCCTTTCCCTCGGTGGATTGGGAAGCAGGGTAAGGCGATCGCACTACATTGCCCTCCAAACGCAGTAAACACATTACTCCCTCTGCAACCTCCCCCCTGCTCCACATTCATTAACTGACATGTGAGGAGACCCATTGAACACCATTTTAAACAATTACTTTTTTCTTTTTTTCTTTTTTTGCCTCCGCCTGAGCTCCTGAGCAGCAGATGGGCTTTGCATTATATGCTTGCTTGATCGCCCCCCAGACAGCCAAGGGAGCAAAGGGATTTGAGGGGAATAGAGGCTCTTTCTCTCTTCCAGAGGAACTATGGGAAGACACAGAAGAGCCTCGGATGCAAAGCGATTTGGGGCAAATGCAGGCTCCTCTTCTCTCTTACCCAGAGAGAGTCTGGGGAGACACAGAAGAGCCTCGGATGCAAAGGGATTTAGGGTGAATAGAGGCTCCCTTTTCCCTTTCCCGGAGGGGAAAAATGCCCAAGAGACTGATTGGCTGTGACATGAAGCACTTAGGCGCTTGATTGACAGCTGATTTCTAAAAAACAGAGGTTCCAGAAGGGCAATGGGAACAGGGAGCAAAATAACCCACTTCAAATTAACACAGGGAAAACACCAATGGGAACAAAAACAGGGGTAAAAAAACCCAGGTCTGTTTGCACCCATTTTTAATGGGAATGATGGGTCAGATTCGATTACGACTCAGGAAAAAAATCCAAGTCAGAATCGCAGCGAAATAAGGCGCTTTTTTTGCCCAGTGGGAATGGCACCTTAAACTTTGTTACAGGTGAAAAGCACATAACTGTCCACAGGTACCTTTCTACAAATACATGATAGCCATCAGAACAAGGAAACATATGTAATGAAAGTGAGGGAGAAATATTTGTCCTTGCTGAATACCAACCAAGTAGGAACCCAGGAACCCAGACAAAGTGGTTTTATATCATAGAATTGTAGAATCAGAAGGGGCTTACTGGCCATCAAGTTCAACCCCCTGCTTAGTGCAAGCTCTGCCACTCAAGCATCTTGTAAATATGATTGGTTATTATGTTTTATGGGTCTTCAATTCCCATTGGCACTATGTACATATTAAAAGCAAAGCAATGGCCATTGGAATTAATGCTAAAATTTTAAAGGGTCCAGGAAAGAGATACAGATCAAGTTTATTCCATTGCTTTAATATTTACTAGGTGTATTGTGTGACTTTGGGCAAGTCACATGTCACACTCTATCAGCCTCAAGGGAAGGCAGTGACAAATCTCCTCTGAACAAACCTTGCCAAGAAAACCCCATGATGTCCGGGAAAGCAGCCAAAGGGCTGATAAGACAGCTAGTTTTCAAACAAACAACCCCCTCCCAGCACAGCAAAGTCAGTGTAAGCTACACAGTCCTGGAGAGTTGCAGTAGCTTTACCAAAAGGGTTTACCAGAAGAATTGTCAGACGGTCCGAGGTTCAGGGTAACAGATAGGCAGGTAGATAAAGCAGTCCAAGGTCAAGTTTCCGGGTAGTCAAGACAAGAAGCCAAGGAGCCAGAGACAGAGTCTTTCCTCTAAAAGATATCCACTGGCAAAGAACCACACATGCTCCAGGTGCTTAAGAAGGCAAAGGAGCTGGCCTTCAGCTGTGCCTGATTACGAAGACGCTTCTGATAAAGCCTCCGAGATCTTCGAAGGCCCTCTCTTTCTGCTCGACGCTCATTGAAGGTAGGCACACTGCCCAGATCCTCCTCCATGTCCACAGCCTCGGCACCAGGCAAACTTGACTGCTGAACCTCTGGAGGGGCCATAGACTCTGCTCCAGCAGAACTAGGGCCAGCCTCTGGCTCCTCCATTACAGGTTCAAGCCCCTGGGGCTCTGGCTCCTCCGTTATAGGTTCAGATCCCAGAGGCTCTAGCTCATCCTCTGAGTCCTCCAAGCCATCTTCCAGGCTGGGCATGACACATGATAGGTTCACTTTAGGATCACCATAAGCCAGAAATGAAGGCACACAACAACCAACAACTGAATGGTAGAACCAACATGGCTATCTCATATTGCAGAACTAATCATGAAAATAAATTTGTGTTTGACATGTAAAAATATTATTCTGTATCTTATTGACATGTTAAATTTAAATGTTTTTAAGGGTGGGGAGGCTATCCTATTAAAGCAGAAATACAAATGGATATATAGGCTATAAATCAAAGATGAGGAGGAAAAACTAATATTAAGCCAGCTTTCTTACTGGGTCAGAAAAACAGGATAGATTACTCATTTTACACATACCACAGAATGTACAGTGAATTAATAGCTACTTCCATTGAAAATAATGGAGTGATATCACTGAACAGTGGCGGAACTGGAGAGACTCTCTTGTCCTGTATTATTCTTCCTCAAGATATGGTCAAAACATCTGCAGGACACCAGTTTGGGGAAGGCTGCTTTGCACTATGTTAAATGAACATATGTAAAATGAAGATAGTTTATGGACTGGAGGGAGAAGGAATTATTACCCACCTTTGCAACAGAAAAATCATCCATAAATATCTGCCAGCATCCTGATATTTTGACAAATGTTTCAGTTCCTCTGGCATCTGTTGCAGAGGAGAGGAAAATGTTCAAAACCAATAGCTTTAAAATTTATTACAGTTGTATTTTTCTTACCATTGAATTAGAAAATGCTGAACTACACATTTTGTAATTGTAAGGAGGAATACTCTTCTGAAGCCTTCCTACATACTAAAATGTAAGTACTTCATAATATTTGGGTTTGTTGGAAGACTGAGGTGCAGTCAGAAAGGCACTTATGGAACTGGAAAACAAAATTAAAGTAATGAAGCTGGAGAAAGTAGGACAATTCATTCAATCACACAAAATGACAAAGATGATTAATTTCTTGACGAGATGGTATATACCCTAAAATATAGGGAAGCTACTTCATTTTAACAAAGGGAGCAGATCACCTGAACTTTTTCAAACGAAAAACAATGAATCCTTTCACATCACAAATCTATCACTGTCATAAGGAAGGTGATACACTGTGGCAAACAGGATAATTAGGAAAACGTGGCCATCTCCACTGAAGATTAAAAATAGGGCAGCGATGAGAATAGTGAGATAAGGAACAAACTACACATGCTGAAATTCCCTATTCTACACAACCATTAAAGGGATAGGAAACTGGTGCCTTATGTAACCTGGCAATGTGAATATAAGCCACACCTCCAACATCCTGAGTGCTCAGAATGACGTTAGACTTCTATGCATTCAGGACACTGTTCTGGAGAGGGCTCTGACACTGCAATTGGCCAAACACAGTTAGGTCTCATTACCACTATGAAATAAAGTGGATTTCCGATCCAGTTATATGACCGTTGTTCCCATTTGAAACTGGTTTTGCTCTTGGTGTGATCTATTGCAGTTGTGATGAAGTGAGGCAAATGCAAAAAAGCCGATTTTTCCAGACAGTAGTTTCAAAGTAGTTCTTTTGAAAAAAATTGATTCCAAAGAGTGTTCAGCAAGTGGGAACAAAAGATTGGAATTGCATCATTCTGGAGGGGAGTGACAAATGGCAGAGAGGTATTTACCATCCCTTCCCAGTTTTTGGGAGATGTCACACACACCCAGTGCTGCCTTTTTACTTGTTGTTTACAAATTGGTGTGGCCGATGGGTGGGTTTTTAATTTTAAAATAAAAATTAATCGATGATTAAAGGCAAGTGGTTGCTAAACTATTCTATCGATTCTGTGATCAATTTTTTTTAAAAAAGCACTCATAGGTCACAACACTTTGCCTTGCCTTCTCCTCCTCCTCCTCCTCCTCCTCCTCCTCTTCATCAGGAGCCTCACCATCCCTTGCCTTCCTCTCCTCCTGGTCCTCCTTGCAGAGCCCCGGCGCCTCTATGGAGCAGCCCAGCTCCCTGGGCAAGGGGTGCAGGAGTAGAAATTGGCTGGGCACATGTCTGTTGCTGCCCCCACTCTCCACCAGTGAGGAAATGGGTAGGTTCAGGGGGCTGCAGTTGAGAAACTGTAGGTGGGTTAGTAGGAGATTTAGGATCCTTGTACAGTTGATAGAGAATTCAAACCACTATAACAACTAAAAAAAAGTGAGTTGTGATAGTGTAAGCTCAATAGTCCCCAGAGTAATTCATGGATAAGATGCAGTCAATGTCCCATTTTAAAATGGCATAACAGTCTTTTTTTCCCCACTAGCTAATTTTGGTAGCCAGCAAGCCATACAGAAAGCATAGTTAGCTGCACTGGCCATAAGATTAATTCAAAAAGCTTATTATTTCCATAGTCAACTAAAGTGTATGCAAGCTTCCAGGATCTATAGATCTTTTCTTCAGGTGAGACATTAAAAAAGCAGCTTGAGAAGGGACAGAAAAGACTTGTTTTTAAAGTTTCTTTGTCTGCATGGAGTCTTTTAATGGAGAACGAAAGATCTTCAAGGATATGTCTTACAGGAGTTGCCACAGAGTTTCAATGCTCAGTAGGTGGAACTTCATTACCCTAGATAGTTCCTAGCACAGAATTTGTCATGCAGATTTAGGAATAATAATAATATGTGTTTACTATCCATCATTCATACAGATCATATAATTCAGAATGATGATGACTGGCTTCCATGTTGGTGGAATTTACAAATCTTATTCCAAACTTTAAAGGATTTATCCAAGGTAATGAACCTATTTTAGGAACAGGATTAGTTCTGTTCCAGGATAGTTCCTTTAAACCCTGGATCCTTTAAACTTCAGATTAAAACTCAGATTAGATCCCCCCCCCCAACATGGAACATATCAGCTGCCAATGAAATTCAGGCTACATTTGATTTAAAGAACAAAAACACAACAAAATGTCCATGTTGCATATAAGAGCACCAGCATCTTCTAAAGTTATACATAGATTTGTGTGATGCATCAGATGGTTTCCATGTGTACAAATATCTCTTTGGTTGTTTGAAGAATGTGTTTGTGATGAACAGATTGTTGACCAAATTTTCCTACTATCTTTGACTCTGCTCTGCTTTTTATTTTTGCATACCAATTACCTATGATTAAAAGGAAGTCCTGATTTGGTGCGTGATCAGTTTCTTCCTGGATTCAAGATTAGAGACTAAATTTCTTCTTATTTTTTCTCTGTAGTTGGTGCATAGACTTGGGTTATGGTTATATCGATGGGCTTTTCCTGAAGTCTCATTGACATGAATCAGTTGGAGTTTGCATTACATAATTTGACTGATTTTCTAAATCCTTCCTAACTATTAATTTCTTCAAATCTTTTCATTGCCTGAGTATAACACTGTGCAGTTGTCTGACTTAGAACATCCCATTCCTGTCCATTTTAGCTCACTTACTTCAAACATTGTAATGTTTATGCATTCCATTTCTTGTTTTGCTATGTCTAGCTTCCCTTGATTCTTGTTTCTTACATTCCATGTTCCTATTATTTGTATTGTGCAGCTTCAGACTTTCCTTTCCCCTTTCAGCACATCTATAGTTTGACTTCCATTGAGTCCAGTTGTATTGTTAACCACATCACCACTCGTAATTGCCCTCTGCTCTGCCCTACTGCATTATTGTATGTATCACTAACTGCTGTTTCAGTTTAGGGTTTCCATGGTGAAAGATTTTAAGGAGAGGTTTAACACTGTTTCATGATTTTAACCCTATAGAAACAAACACACACACACACACACACACACACACACACACACATATATATATATCATGGTGAGATTCTAGAATAAAGTTTACAATAACTTTTTGATGTTCAAAATTCTGTGCATAGAAAAATATTCAGGCTGCATTTTAATATATGCCATGTTGGCTTTTCATTCAGTGCTGCTTTAATTATCTAGACAGATAAAATTCATAGTTGTTATCACAGTGCAGTGACCTTTTGACTCTGCTTTAATATCTGAAGGCGCTGTTTCTAATTCATTCTTTGGCTCTTACACCCACTTACAATCTAAGTTTGAGGACACTCAAAGTGAGTACATTTTGACAAACTTTTATTCACTGACCTGTTTCAGATTCAGTTCACCTTGACCCAACCCTCACTCCCACCTAGCTATTCTGTTCTCTTCCTCCCTTGTTTTGTCTTATAATCAATCTCTCTTGCATATACCTTAGTTGATTTTCATTCTTTATTCAGTGATGTCTTTCTCTCCTACAATCATCTCCCCATTCTTTGTCCCCTTTCCACCTTTTTGGCCACCCGTTTAGGGCAAAATCCTCCTGAAAGCTATTCTCAGCACTCCTCTATTTTTTGTCCCATTACTTGTGTAACCAACAGGTTCTATTGTGACTGTAAAAAGCAAGATTTAAAAAAACAACAAAAAGGTGTAAGAGAAAATTTCATTGAAAAAATGACACATAACATACAGTACATAGATTTGGACAGGATTGTAGGCTTAAGGGTGGAACAGACAGGCATGAAAGAGCAAGCTGAGTCCACTCCAGCTTAAAGTGAGTCAGAACATTGCTGTCCACATGGCCTCTCCCAAGGCAGGTTGTGGATGCAGGGTCTGACCAGTGCCACCAGGAGTTAGACTATCCTGGTTCCTTTTTGCCCTGGTCTTAAGGACTGGAGTTCAGTTTTGGCATGGCTTCCGGCTGCTTTGGAGGCATGCGTCATTTAAATAGCACACCTCCAAAGCAGCTGGAAGCTGCTTCAATTGGACCATCTATTCAGGCCCTGAGACACAGCTACAAAAAATCAGTCCTGAAGGCACTATTATGATCCTTCCTTATTCTGGCTCACAGTTAGTTTTCATAGCATCTACTTAGCAAATTGGTTTCCCTGCTGCCACTCTTTCCCAGATTGACACATTCTGCTCCGGTTCCCATAGAATTTGCTCCCTCCTTCACAAAATATTTTTTTGAATTTTCTCCTGCTATTTTCCTTTGTTACAAACTGCAGATGCACATACACAGAAGTATGACATCAGCCTTAAGCAGTTCTGACATATATGAATTTTGACAACTCTGTCAACAAAACAAATAAAGAGAATAACTGAAAGAACAAGTTGAATTGCCATCTTCCCCAACATGCATGAAGCTTTCACTGCAGAAAATTTTTTACTCTAAACCTGAAACACTGTGTGACAAAATTGCAGAAAGTGAATGACAAGAAGTGAATTGCAGAAAGTGAAGGCACTGTGGTATTCAGTACAAAGTCAAATCAAACAAATACTGCCATAAAGCTTTATTAACAAACATTTTTGCAATCAGGCTTTTGCTTTCATGTAACTTTCCCCCCCAAATTTCCAGGTTTCCTTCAGATCTCTTATTTCATTAATTAACTACAAGCACATTCAGAGATCATATGGTGGTATGCAGTAATCTTTACATTACTACATAGGGAAGCCACTGATGTAATTGGGACTGATGCACAACAGAAACAACAACAACAATGGTTTTTTCATCAAAGGGCAGTACATTAAAACATATATAATTGAAAACAAACAACTCAACACTATAAAACAATAAAATACTAAAATAATATACTAATATGCTAAAAAGAAAAACAAAAAAACCATCAGTCACTAGCCATCTTGGCCACCTTAGGAACACTCAGCCACTTAATCCAATGAATTGAAGGGGGAAGTCTTCAACCCTTTATGAAAGTGGGTAAGATCCCCCTCCAGCCAGAGGTGCAAAGGAAGAAGAAACTAGCTAGGAAGTACAGTGGTGCCTCGGGATACGAAATGATCGGGTTACGAAATTTCCGGGATACGAAAAAGTTGGATTGGCAAAAACTGTTTCGGGTTACGAAATATTTTTCGGGTTACGAAATTCATTTCGGCGCGAAATTCAAATGCTGCAAAGTGCAGCTATAGGCTTTCCAGTGCTAACGGAAAGCCTTTTCGGGTTACGAAATTTTCGGGTTACGAAAGGAATGGCGGAACGAATTAATTTCGTAACCCGAGGCACCACTGTATTGATACGCATGGGTAGGGTCTAAAGTGTATCAGGATGCTCTTCTGGTGTCCAGGTAGGCACCTTCACAATTCACTAGGAGGGCTTTTCAGCGCCCCTGCTACATAGCAAAGTGCATAAAGTTATGCAGCATAAACTGTGTTATAAAATCATGGTCATTTTTTTCTTAACCAAGCCTTAAAACCATCACAACCATCACAACAAAAATCTTGTTATTTAACATGGTATTGAAATCTTTCTGTGTGCCCTTGTTACTAATTGCTACTAACTAAAACTAACTAACTGATTCATATCAACACCCAACTAGCAATGCAAATGGTTTGCAAAAGAAAAATAACTCATTAATTTAATGATCAAAAACAAAATAATAATAATAATTTATATCCTGCTCAATCACAAGGAATCAGGGCAGCTTACAACAGTAAAGAAAATACATAGTAAATAACAATGGCAATCAAATAACATGGCAAATCACACTAGCAATAAATAGCAAAAAAAATACATAGCAGTTTACAACAACAATAAAAATAACAGTAAAAATGCATAGCAATTAACATGGCAAAACAGATACAATAGGAAATTAATCCCCATTCTCAACACACACACACACACACACACGGTCTTGAAAACAATATTAAACAGCCTCAGCTGTTGCCTTGATGGAAAATGGCAGAGGCAGCCTCCCAGTTTGGCTTGGAGCTGAACTGGTATAAAAAGTATTAAAATTGTAACAGTCAACAACAACATCAACAACAATCAGTAAAAACAAATATTAAAAAATAAGCATCATGGCCTGAATGCCTGATGTAGGATGAAAATATTTTAGGCTGATATGTGCATGCTACTGATGAAGAAGCCAGTTGGATCTCTCTTGGGCAGGCACTACACAGATAGGGGCCAACTATTGAGAAGGCTCTTTCCCTGGTAGCTACCCATCATGGCATTATGACCTGTGCTCTCCAGGAAAGACCCCTGAAGATTATGTTAATAATTAGGAAAATGTGGGTGCAGTTGCACCTTCATGTAGATTAGGCTTTTAAGGCTGTAAAGCTTAGAACTGACATCTGGTTATCAACCCTGTAACTGACTGATAACTAGTGCAGATGACACTTGGGAAAAATGCATTCAAAGCAATCAGTCACATTCTGCCCTTCACTGAATTTTCCAGACATCATCTTTGGTAGCCCCACATAAAATACTTTGCAATAATTCACATGTGACGTTAGCTGTGCATGAACAACTGTAGTCAGGCTAATTCTGTTCAAGCAGAAGTGTAACTGGCGTAGGAAACCAGTGTCAGTGTCAGGTACAAGTCAGAATCTATTATAACCCCCTAACTATGAACCTGCTCTTTTCAAAGTAGTGAACCTATCTAGACCAGACCACGTAGCTGAGCCTATTGGATACCTAGTAGTTCCATCTCAGTTTTTTCAGGACTGAGTCTAAATGTATTGGCCTTCATCCAGTCTGTTAGCAAGTCAAAGCACCACTTCAAAATAGCCATTGCCTCATCTGTAGTTAGTGAAAAGGACAGAACTGATATTGGTGTCACCGTATTCCATTCCCATTTTGAGTCATCTCACTTTTGCAACCAGAGTCATATCACCTTTTGTGCTAGGCTGGATAGGATCATGACAGGGATAAAAGTGGCACACCATCACATCCGTCTCATGAAGGGTGTCAAACAGGAACTCAATTTTTGGCTAGGGTTCCTCAGGGAGTACAACGTGGTCTTCCTGTGGCAGTGCCCATGGGACAGGGTCTTCAGGTACACTCATATACAGCTGGGAGCCTGGGATTTGGAGGTTTCTTCCAAGGCCACAGGTGCACTCAGTGCTGGCCTGCTCATTGGACTCACGGAGGGATCCTCCATGATCTCACATTCTTAAAATTTTTCTGCATTGTGGTAGCCATTCACATCTGGGGCAAGGACTTTGCCAGCAAGTCAGTTTGCTTCTGGTGTGACAACCAGGCAGTTGTTAGGACCACCAGAGCTCTGGAGAGAGTCATGCTGTTGAGCTGACATTTTGTGCTTTACTGTCTCTGCAAAAACATCACCTTCAAGGCCTGGTTCACCTCAGGCCCCCAAAATAACATTGCAGGCCTTCTCTCTCTTATTTTCAGGAGGCCAGGTTTTGCCAGCTGGTGCCCAGGGCAGACCTCTTGCCCATGCCTTCCCGGAAGATCTATGGGAGGTTGGAAATCTGTTGTGATACAGGGTGTCCTGTCTTTGCTGGCTCCAACCACTCTTAGAGCCTATAAAAGAGAAATTTCCAAGCTGTCTGAATTTTTCATGGCAGTGGGTCTCCAGGCCCACTGGCCTTTACATTCTGGTATGGTTTTCCAATTCATGATTTGGTTAAGGGAGGCAGGTTGGCACCCTGGACCATGTCAGTCCACTTGACCACTATAACCTTCTTCTCCAAGGTTGGGAGGTTTGGGGACCCTTACTCATCCTTCCTAGTCAGGAGGGCACTGGAGGGCTGGAGGAGGACACATGTGGGTAGAAAGGATGGCAGGAGGCCGATTTGCATCAACATCCTTGCCCAGCTCTCTGAGCAGCTGGAACAGGTTTGCTCTTCCAGGGCCGAGGCCAGCCTGTTTAGAGCCGCTTTCATAACTGCATTTTGGGGGCTTTCAGGGTGGGTGAGCTGGTGCCCTTTTCAAAATTTGATAGTTCTAAATGATACTTGCAGAGGGAGTATGTTTCTTTTGTGGACAATATTGTTTGTTTACTTCTCCACAGGTCGAAATGTGACCAATATGGGAAGGTATATTCCATTGTGCTGTGAAGGCTTCACCGAGCCCGCCTGTGCCCAGCCAGATATTTGTGGAAATATCTGGAATCCTGCGCACAGACTGAAGTCCCACTGTTCACACATGCCAATGGCTCTCCGCTGACTTGGTTCCAAGTCATGTTTGTGCTGTGCCTGGCTATACACTGGGCGGGGCTGCTGCCAAAGCACTTTGGAGGACATTCATTCCAAATTGAGGCTGCCACATCTGCACTGGGTTGTGGCTTGCTGGTGGACTCCATCAAGAGAATGGGCAGGTGGAAATCTGGGATTTATGTGGACTATATTCACCCAGACATGGATTCATGTGGGACTCTCATGAGGGCAGGTTCACGGCTGCGTAGGGCTGGCGGAAGGTGCCCTGGGGGACTGCCTTCGGTGGCAGTAGCATAGGCCTTGGATCTGTTGGGCATGTTTTCCAGTGCTGTGTAGCACTGGAACAAAAGTCCAATGGGCACTGGTGGGTGCTGGGAGCATCCTGGTGTTGCCATTATTGGGGGCAGCACCAAGCCAGAATCCCCCAGTGACTAGAGGTGGTTATGCAATTAAGTGATAAACTGGTTACCGAAGATACTCATGAGTGATTAACCGGTCACCTCTTTGTCACCTTGAAGCTTGGCTGTGACCAAGCAAATAGGTTGATGATCCAGATCCAGACCTCATGCTTTGGTAGACCAACCTACTTTACAGCTGTTAGCAGTAAATTTGTGGCCTTTTCTTTCCAATTGATGTGTGCTGTTACATTCTTGTGGTGACACCCCCCCCCTTCCCTGGCAAACTCTCATACCAAACTTCTAAATAAAATTGAAGATGGACTTGGAGTCCAGTTTTTCATGACAACATGTCAAATATTACAGGATGTGGTATCAGTCTAGCATAGTATTAGTCAACACTGGACCTTGGGGTGGGGCAGACAGTTTTAGTTCCCTATTCAACTAGGAAACCTATTCAATTATTTGTCTGTCAACAAAGATGATTTCCTTTTGCTATTATACAGGGGGAAACTAGTGTCCTTGAAGGAAAGATAGGATACAAATTTAATAAACAATCATCTTAACATGCAAATAAGAATCATAGTAGTAGGCTTTTGTTGCCTCACAATATTTTGTATTTCATTCTCAACATTGTAGAACTGTATACACTTGTTTTAGAAAAATGATAGGCAAAGAATAATTTATTATTGTTCAGAGGGTCACAAGCAGTATTTCTTTCAGTAGGAATATCTGTTTAATAAGTCTGATTCATTGTATACCAAATAATTAATTGCTCTGTATTATCTTCTGACTAGGGAGAGTTTGTGGATAATTTCCTGCAGTGGAACACAGAATTGCAATTTTGGAGACAAACATGTTTTTGGAAAATTGTCAGTCTTCATGTTTGTTATGATTTAAAGCTTTGCTCATAACCAGAGCAGATGCTACTCTAAGCAGCAGTAAAATCGATGTGATACAGTTAATCGTGATTATCACTCTGACACTCACAATGATTTGTGATTGTGGAGCATTTTTTTTAATGGCTGAAAATAAACACTTGACAAAGAAACATGGATACTAGTGTTTTTTTGTTGCAATTTTTGTCTCCTTTCCCTCTTTGACAAACCATAGTGACATTATGAAGAGCATCTTTCCTCACGTTAGAAGTGAACATTAAGCATACTTCAAAAGTCATTTCAAGCTATTTTAAAAGATATTACAAATGGAATGCCTGCTGTTTTAATCCATCGAGCACTGTAGCATATATTATGGTTTAGAATATAACCTTTTAAAAGAATAATCTATCATTTCTGGAAGTCATCTAAGCCCCCATGCATTAGATACCAGCTGTTATATGCTATATGTGCAGCCAGTTTGGAATAGAATTTTCTCAGCAGGTTTACATGAATTATGCTAGTCTGTTTATGATCACATTTTTACTTTCAGATTATACTATTTTAAATAAAAAGGGCTGCAAAGTATTAACAACACTATTTTATTATTCTAATTAATGTTATTTATAAGATGGGGTTAGCTGAATCTGGCCTTACCAAGCTTATGGGAAGAGTATTAAGAGCTCACATCTAGCAGATGTTTTATAGCCACAACAATGGAATATAAACAACTATCTAAGCACAATTTTATTGAACAGAGAACTCAGCAGTTGGGAAGAACAAAACAAGAAATTCAATAGCTGTATTTTTGTATGATATATACCCTTCAATGTTCACGTGCATGCATGCATGCTTACAAATGTTACCTTTTTGAAATACCCAGCCAGTATGTCCTGTATGCACACATACCCACACGTACATGCACACCATTGGAGATCTCTGGCAGCTGTGAAAATTTGTCAGCACAGTTCACAGAACTGTATAACAACCTAGAATGAGCAGAAAAGTTACCTTGCACGTATATAGTGATACTCAGTGCCACAGTTGGGCTTCACTGAACTATTCACCCTAGCTTGGTTTTCCAAGAGATAAGGAAGAGCTTATGCACTCATAACAGGACATTAATAACCTTTCCCCCTCCTTGTCTGCCGAGCTCTGGGGAGGAGAACTTGTAGCTGGTTCTGCTTACAAATCATGGCCCTCCATGTAACACAGGATTCTGAACATACTTGCTGTTGTTGGTGGTGATATTATTAGAAATACCTGCTGCATCCATGAGCCATTAATCAGTCTTCTATACAAATTACTCCCTGATAACCCTTTAATTTATTTCATTGTTTTTCCTATATATTTTGTCCCTAGGAAATAGTATTAGCTCGTATGGCTATCAAGATCACCTTTATGCTGATGACACCCAGCTGTATTTTTAAACTCCTGAGCTCTTCCCAAATGTTCAGCAGTAGTTGTCATGATGTCTTGCTGTTTCTGCATGGATGAATCACCGACATTTAAAACTCAGCATGGCCAAAACACAGGTACTTGTTTTCCTGCCCAAGCCATGTCTCCATTATTCTTTTTCAGTTATAGTAGATGGCATTTCTGTTCAACCTGTTAAAGAGGCACATAGTTTGGGTGTTATGTTTGATTCCTCTCTATTGTTTTTTATTCCACAGACCCAGGCCACTACCAAGTCATGTAGATGTTTTCACTACAATCTTGCCAGAATTAGGCCTTTTCTTTTTGTTTTGAAGGCCAACATTTTAATGCATGCACTGGTGGACTCATGCTTATGGTAGGTTTTATTACTATTCTATTTTATCTTGATTTCTGTCATGAAAAGCACTGTGTGCAAACTTTTCAGCACTCTATAAAAATGTTAAATAATAATAATAATAATAATAATAATAATAATAATAATAATAATTGAGGTGGCACTGGACAGATCTCCAGATTAATACAGGACCCATTCAGACTATGGCCAGAATCCAGTTGGTGAACTTCACTGGCAGAATTATTCCAGTGTAGGTGGTGTAAGCAAAAAAGAAAAGGGCATGTACACAGCAGCCAGGAAAAATGTATTAAGACATTGAAACTGTAGGCTGCTGAGAAGCAATAGATTTTGTCTTCCTACCTTTGTCAACACTGCATGACCCTAGAAAAGTGCAAATACAGTGATGCCTTGGTATCCACTGGGCTTGGGTTCCAGGACCCCTTGCCCCATGGATACCAAAACCCATAGATCTTCAAGTCCCATTATACACAATGTCATGGAGCCATCATGATGTAGTGGTTTGGACACTTGACTATGACTCTGGAGACTAGGGTTTGAATCTCCTTGGGTAAGTCACATGCTCTCAGCCTCAGATGATGGCTATGGCAAACCCACTCGGAAGAAATTTGCGAAGAAAACCCCGTGATAGGTTCCCCTTGGGGTCACCATAAATTGGAAATGACGCGAAGAAACAAAATACATTTGGCCCGTCTTATACACTGATTTTTTATACACAGATTCAAGCATCCACAGTTTGAAAATGTTAAAAAAAGTATAAATTTCAAATATCAAACCTTGATTTTCCAATTTTTATAAGGGACACCATTTTGCTATGTCATTATATTTAATGGGACTTGAGCATCCATGGATTTTGTTATCCACGGGGGATCTTGGAACCAAACCCCAGTGTATAACAAGGGTCCACTGTACACACAAAAAGAGTAAAATGATGTCCCTAATATAAAATGGCAAAATCAAAGTTTGGTTTTGGGAATTTTGAGAAGGGGAAAGAGGACACATTTTCAATCAGTGGATCGTTGAATCTGTGGATAAAGGATCCATGGATATGGAGGCCCAACTGTACTAACATGGAGTGCCAACACATTTTCGGTTTATCTCTGAGTGACTTCTGAGGAACAGATGTTTTGGAATGAAGCACATAAACCCATACACTCATAGGCTATGAGAGTTTGAATATTTGCAAAATGGCCTTGTAGCACTTCTGAATAAGAATGCAACCCTAACTACCATATTATTATTATTATTATTATTATTATTATTACTATTACTATTACTTACCTGCTTTTCCACATGGATTGAGGTGGAGAACAACAACAGATTAATATAAAACATATAACATCTGTTAAAAACATAACCTCAGTTAAAAACACTAAACCAGTTAAAACACATAATATAAATTTAAAAGAGCAAATAAGATGAGTACATACCCATACTTTAATCCATAGTTTAATCAATCCATAACTTAACATTCATAATTTAAAATTCACAATTAAAAAAAGAACATCTCGGGTGACCAAGAGACTGACCTTTAATGCTATTTTAAATTCATATAGTGTATTCACTTGTCAAGTCACTTCCAGCAGGTCATTCCACAATCTAGAGGCAGCTGAAGGAAAACTTCTATGGCTATCAAGGGCCAGCTGAGCCACCACTCAGCCAGCTAAAGCAGTGTTAAATCTACACCCCTCTTGGCTGCTAAGATGAGTCAGCAGAAGAGATCTTCTGACAGAAAAGCACTTTTGTCAGGAGAAGAGGTTTATATCACATCTCTCTTCCTGCCTCAGTCTGTGTATCTTTCAGTTAGGACTGTACAGTAATTTAGCTGGCTTTCTTTTTTATTTCTGGAGTATAAAGCAGAGCTGGGTGTTGACACAAGCTCAGATACATGCTTCTCACACTGATACATGCTTCCCACACTCTTTGTGTCATAGGCTGTCATCCTATGGGCAGATCCTTGGGTGTAAATCTTCTTATAAATGAACAAGGTTGTGGTGACTGTAATCTGTTATAAATGTAGTAAAAAAATCTAAAGATCACCTAAAGTATTTTTAAAATGTTAATAGTTTGAGGTATGTATTTTTTTTTTAAAGTCCCCATTTTCTTCTATCCTTTGAACAAACCATTTCAGTATCAACAAACTTTGAAGAGCTTTTAGAAGATATATAAAACAGGAAAATATGCTGGTACAAGACATTTAAGGGGGAAACATTAATTGGAACAGTAATTTTAAGTGTTGGCTATCTAGAGATTTGTGCTGACATATACAGTAACACCAAACTCTCAGCAGGGATTCAGGCTCCCAACTCCAACTGTTCATCCATTAAGTTGTGTTACTGTGGACAAAGGCAGGGCACTATAAACTGATCAATTAGCATATCTCTTACTAATTAAGGAGTCACAGGGACAATGACACTAATGACAAAAACTTCAGGTTGATAAATGTACTCTGTTCATGGCTATTCAAAGTCATCAGATCACAGGACGAACAGGTATATGTAGTAAAGGAAACAGTTGAACACAAGAAGGAAATCTGAAAGTTATTTTGTGTGCAGTTTCAAGTATTTCTTCATCTTTAAATTGACTCTTAGATAATGTATGTTTTCACTTTTGCCCATTAAGAAAACAGAGGCAGGACTCTGGAGTTGTGTAACTTTGTTGTTATGCAAATTCAAGTTGACTCTGATTTATGGTAATCCTATTAGAGAGTTTCCTTGGCAAGACCTATGCAGAAGAAGTTTGAGCAGGGATATGAATTCTGGACTCCCAGAGTCCTAGTCCAACAGTCAAACCACAACACAACTTTGCCTAGTTGGGTAACTCAGGCAACTTTATTAAATAGTTATAAAGAATTCATAGCTCAGATGAAAGATGAGAGAATTCCCTTTCCTGTCTTTGGATGCTCACCAATGTACTACCTAGCTGACGTGACCATCTATTTGTGGCATAATCTTAGGAAGTTCCCCCTTACTCTTGTCATGCAACAGTGACGGATAGGTGGAAGTATCAGTTCCATAAGCATCTTCATGAGAGGGAAAATTCCTTCCTGATCCCACAGTGACCAGCCAAAGACTGCACTGACCAGTAGGAAGGACAGGAAAGCCAATCAGAGAGATGGAAACAGGGAGTAGGAGCACATGCTTAAATATCATCATCCCTTCCTTGTACACAATGTCATGCTTGACTCCATGGCATATCCTCCTCTGCCTCAGTGGGGGAGGAGGTACCCTGGACCTCTGCCTCCCATGGGCTGTAAATTCTGGGTCTGGATTCTTAGAAAGCATCCACCAATCTATTCTCCAAGATATATCTACAAAGGCTGGATCCCATAAGGAAGTTTAATAGGTCAGCCTGCTGAATGGACAGTAAATCCAATATTGACCATAATAAATATACTTTCAACTTCTGCACTTGTAACTTTTAAGAGCATAAGCTCTTTCTTGTCTCATAGAGATGTTAGCAATAAAGAACAGAGGCACAAGGAAGTCTTTAAACAGAGGCTGGATGGCCATCTGTTGGGGCTGTTTTTATTTAGATTTCCTGAATGGCAGGGGGTAGGTCTGGATGGCCCTTGCAGTCTCTTCCAACTCTATGATTCTATGAGAATCAAAGACCAGTTATTTTATATGCCATGTTGCATATAATCTGAGTAACCCACCTACTTTTCCCATTTCAGTTTTGATCTTTTTTTAGAAGAAAAACAAACAAAAAAGTTTGTTCTTATTGTGAAGGATGCAATGTTTAGGTTTGCTCAGTATTGTCTTATAAATCTTAGTTCCTCTTGTGTGACAAGAGTGTAAATTGCCTCTAAGCAAAATACTAAGAAACCTCCATCCACTGATGAAATGAGGCTAGAACTGTCTCTCTTCATTGAGACAAGGAGAAACTTGTAGCTAATAAGAAAAGAGGCACATTTTATGGTAGGAATGGGAAACCTGGAAACAGATTACAGAGCTCTCCCAGAAATCATCTTAGCAGAACAAATGTTTTTGCATGCCCTCCAATAGATCAGAGATGAAAATAGACTTGTGATGTATGAATCAAAGGTAATCTGCCTGGCATGTGTTTCAGCAGGTCAGGGGTTCTTGTCCATTTCTATCACCTGCAGAGCCCTCTTTCCAGTTTATTTTTTTCTTTATAACAGCAGATTTTGAGTGAAAAATAATTTATAAACATTATTTACAAAATAATATGCATATTTCTAAAAGGCATACTAATACAAAGCCATTTATATGCATTTGCATATTCAAAAAATAGCTTCTGCTTCCCTCCTTTTCATTTGCATCTCCTTCATCACCATCCATCAGTTTCAAAAGTAATGCAATATTTTTCCAGAGGGACTTAGGTCCGTATCTCTGTAAATGCTGAGGGCTGGTCATAATTTTCTTAACTGGTCATAAATTCTATTTTGGCAAAGTAGTTCAGTTTCATAGATGCTTCCTTTTGGGGGTGGGTACAGTATTGTATATTCCGTTCAGTATATCCAGTTCAGTAGATTCCATGGTGGGCCATGCTTAACAGAAACATCTATGGCCCCATTCAGACTCACCTATTTGCGCTGGATGGAACTGGGCAGAATCAGGTCCCTCCTCCCGAATCTCTCCAGAAGCAAGTGCCCACTATATATTTACCTCAATCAAGGTAATTAAACCCTGAATTCCCTTGCATCTCTTCTGGAGAGTTCACATTTGCAGGTACTGGTTTAAACTGAAGGCACCTTTGCTGTCAATCAAACATCAGCTTTCATCAGGGTGACATTTCCTGCTGCCGTTGGGCAATCACAAGTGTGCTTCCCCCCTCCTTTTAAAAAAAAACAGGTGGGAGTGTGTGTATATTCTGTCAAATTTAAAAACCTCCAGGTGTGTGTGTATTCTATATATTTGGGTCACTACAGATTATGGCAACCCTAAAACGACACTATCCTGGGTTTTTCTTGGCAAGATTGGTTCCAAGGAGATTTGCCATTGCCTTTCCCCTGAGGCTTACAGAGTGTGACTCCCCCAAAGTCATGGATTTCCACAGCGTCACAGCCTCCTTCCTCCCCTTCACTTCCAGCCCAATGCTACCTCCGAAGCCCTTGCCCTCCCCCTCATGCATCCTCTTCCCATCACAATAATAATAATAATAATAATAATTCCTCACCCCAGAATGCCATCTCTGCAACCTCTTGCTTTGCCACCCCAGAATGCCTCACATACACATACAATTATTATTATTATTATTATTATTATTATTATTATTATTATTATTCCTCACCTTGGAATGCCATCTCTGCATCCTTTGCTTTCCCTCACTGCCACTCCAGAATACACATATGTAGCAAAAGCCTTCTGTATCAATTTGCCAAATTGAAAGAGAAAGCATTTGTAACATTCGCATTGTAGCATTCGCATATAAAAATTAATTTAGAAAAAATTGCTCTTGCAGAGTGCTGTTCTGGGAGCAAGGAAATGAAAGGGAAAGTACCACAAGCAGACACACATTTTATCTATACACTTGTCCCTCCATATTTGCTAGGGTTAGGGGCACAAGACCTCCATGAATATGGAAAAATCACAAATAACAAAAACACTGTTCTTACCTGAGAGAATACCTCTCTAGGAATTTCTAGGTCCTCCAGTGCAACTCTGTGGTCAATGTCCAACATACAGTGACCATAGAACGGCACTGGAGTAGCTACAAATGCCTAATAGAGTATTCTCTCTAGGAATCTCTAAGTCTTTCAGTGCAACTTTTAAAGTTGACCACAGAGTTGCATCCGTGGATAATCAAATCTGCAAATATCAAAGTCGCAAATATGGAGGGATGACTGTATATGTATCTACCTGTAGCAAAAAGCATGCGCATAAACTGTCAAAAATAAAATAAAAAATAAAAAGAGAGAGAAAGCTGCCTCTGAGAGCAGAGGCTTGTTCCGTTCCCTGCCCTCCCTATGACCTGCCCTGAATTGACCCTTTCTCTGGCTCCTTCCTTCTCTTCCTCCTCTGCCTTCACTCTGATGCTGCCTTCCATGGCCCCCTGCATCCTCCTCCTCCTTCGCTCCGATGCTGCCCTCCATGGCCCCCTGCGTCCTGCATCCTTCATCTTCCTCCTCCTCCTTCTCTCTGATGCTGCCCTCCATGGTCCCCTGCATCCTGCATCCTTCATCCTCCTCTTCCTCCTTCGCTCCGATACTGACATCCATGGACCCCTGTGTCCTGCATCCTTCATCATCATCATCATCCTTTGCTCCGATGCTGCCCTCCATGGCCCCCTGCGTCCTGCATCATTCATCCTCCTCCTCCTCCGTTGCCCCGATGAAGGGAAGAATGTTCAGCCCTCTGCCCTCCCTCTGCCCTAAATCCCTCCCCTGAACGTGACCCGATCATGATAGGAGACGAGTTCATATTCGATGGACCCATTCCCCCCCCCAAAAGATACAGCTTTTACTCTACTTCCAAATGACCCACGCTAAGGGGCATTTGCCCCTCAACTGATGTGAAAGCCTCGGATTCTCTTGTGAGAGATTTGGGGCGAATATGAACTTCCTGTGGTTAATCTGGTTTCTGATCTGGGGTAAAAGGTAGTCTGAATGGCCCCTATGTGTTCTGGAACTCTCTGGTCTTTATGCCATGGGTTACTGCTTCCCTGAAATTCCTCTTTCTCTTCACACATTTTTGAATGCTATAGCCATTTATTCTGCAGTTCAGTCCACCCTACACCAAATTCTGGAACAACAAAGACCCTTAATAAACCATTGATAACAATTTATTTTTAAAGAAAAACTAAGAGCATTTTGTCTCTAAATGTTATACCTTCCACACAGGAGTTTCACATTCCAGCAACCCAGCAACATTTAACCTTTAGGCAGACACTTATAGAAAAAAGGCTAGGGTAACACAGTACTCATTCATATTTCACAATTAAACTGCTATGAAGCACTATAATAACAATACCCAGGTTTGAATTTATCCTGAAGTACAAATGATGGACCCTCCATTCACAGTGAAAAGCCACAATAATTCTTCACTAATGCTCTTCTCAATGGAAGCAATTAATAACTTTAACAACTTTCTTCATGTTATAAAAAAGTATTTGAAAAATAGGTGGTTTTTAAAGATTATTTGCAGATTGCACAAAATTTGTTCAGAAAACAGTGTCTTCAATCATATTTTCTGTACAGAAAATTATTTTTCCTGTGCAGAAAATGGTATATTCCCTGCAAAACGATCAAGCACAAATTTGCTTTGAATAAATCTCAAGCGGAGAAGAATCACATTATTCTAGGATTCTCTTCATCAGGGTGTCTTGATACTCAGGGAATAGTTTTTATTTTCTATCATGTTTTCCCAAATATTTTCATATATTCACCCCATTTCTAGCAGCTATGCCTCACTTTAAGGAAGGACTCCTCAGAAGTTTAAGAGATGTAGCTGTGAGGGGAGGGGTGAAGAGGGAAATGAAGATGAGAGGTGGCAGAACTGACAGCAGCACAACTCCAGAGGGGGTGACCAAAATGGTGAAAAGTCTGGAAACCATGCCCTATGAGCTGGCTATGTTTAGCATGGAGAAGTGGAAGTTAAGAGGTGATATGATAGTCTATTTACATATTTGAAGGGATGTCATACTGAAGATGGAGCAAAATTGTTTTCTGCAGCTCCAGAGAACAGAACCCAAAGCAATGGATTCAAGCTACAGGAAAAGAAATTCCACCTCAACATTAGGAATAACTTCCTGACAGTAAAAGCTGTTGAACAGTAGAACATGTTTCTTCAGAGTGTGGTGGAGTCTTCTTCTTTGGAGGTTTTTAAAGAGGGGCTGAATGGCTATCTATTGGGAGTGCTTTGATTGTATCTTCCTTCATAGCAGGGGATTGGACTTGATGCCCCTTGAAGTCTCTTTCTACTCTTTGATTCTGTTATTTGGTTTTTAAAACAAAGAACTTCAACAAAGAAATGTTACCCAGAAAGCATGGGTACTTCTGTTTAAAAGAATCCTCCAAACTTGTTCTAGCTGCTGCCTATTTAGAAGGAAGGAAGGAAGGAAGGCCAAGCAAAGGGCATATCAGCTCTATATACACCTCATTAAGCACTCGTCTCTAGGCATATATATCAGGTTAATAACATTATGCTGTATAAGGAGTATATGGGAAAGCCTACAAATCAAAACCTCTTAAGTACCTATGTCAGCATGCCTTCAACAGCTACCAACAGATTCTCCATTTTAATTTTCTTTGGCAATCAACTGATCAAGTCATCATCTCTTTTCTTATTAGGTATGAGTGTATCTGTCTTTTTGGATTTTTAACCACTTCAATAGCAATAGTTAACATGTGAGCTATGGCACTGGTGATATATTGTTGAAATATCACATTAGTTTGCCATAGGGTCATACTTCAAGGTCATACTACACATTAGCTTATATGAAGTATAGCTGCCCCTAGACATTTAATTACTCACATGTAAACATGTGTTAGAGAGAGGATGATCCAGATCAAGACCACCTTACATGGGGACAGAGAGTTTAAAAGCTGCTTCCCTCTCAATAGTGAAAAGTGCATCCCTTCTGATTTTGTTGCTCTCAAAGTAAAGAACAAAACAAAACTATAAATAAAAAATTTATCTAGTTCTACCTAAAATATATTTTCCAAATATGGCAAACAAAACAATGGACCACAGACTGGAAATGCTCAATATTCATTCCAGTCTCCAAGAAAGGGGACACTAGGGATTGCAGTAACCACAGGACCATTGCATTAATATCCCATGCAAGTAAAGTGATGCTCAAAGTTCTACAGCAAAGTCTTTTATGAGAAATGGAGTGAGAAATGCCAGATATTTAAGCTGGGTTCAGGAAAATGAGAGGCACTAGAGATCATATTGGAAACATACTTTGCATAATAGAGCACAATAAAGAATTTTTTAAAAAAAGTCAGCCTGCGCTTTATATATTATAACAAAGCCTTTGATTGTATAGATCATGAAAAACAAAGGATCACACTTAAAGAAATATGTGTTCGACAACATTTGATTGTTCTGCTGTGTAATCTATACTCGGGATGAGAGACTACTGTTAAGCGAGAATATAGAGAAGCAGAATGGTTTCCAATTGGCAAAGGGGTCTGATTTTTATCACTCTGTCGATTTAATATGCATGTTGAACATATCATTCATGAAGCAGAATTAAACTTGGAGGAAGGAGACATGAAAACTGGAGGAAGAAACATAAAAAATTAAGATATGCAGATAACATCATACTTCTAGCAGAAAATAGCAAGGACTAAGAATGCTTCCTGAAGAAAGTCAAGTAAGAATGTGCAAAATCAAATTATTTTAAGTGTGGCACTAGAGAAGAGTTGTGAGGATACTGTGGGTTGCTAAGCAGAAAAATAAAGGGGTTCTAGACAAAATCTGGGCTGAACTCTCCCTAGAAACCAAGATGACTAAACTGAGAGTCTCGTACGTTGGCCATATCATGGGAAGACATGACTTACCATAATGCTTGGTAAGGTATAAGGCAGTAGGAAAAGAGGAAAACCACATTCTTGATGGATGGACTCAATCAAAGAAAACACAACAAGATCTAAGTAGGGCTGTGGATGATAGGGTGACTTGGAAGTATTTCATTTATGGAGTTGCCATAAGTGAACTTTGGAATAAAAAGGGTGCATAAAAGTTTCACAAGTCTAGAACAAAACCCATAGTGGACTCCCTATCCCAGGAATATGGAACTGATTAGCTACTACAGAAAGAAGCTTGGGGCACAGATACGTCATCTACCTTTTCCAATCCAGGATGTAAGTAGCAAATCCTGACATACATTAGTTTTAGACTGCCGAATTACCCAAAAATATCAGTAGCCTGGTTTTCTTCTATCTTTGGATTAGGGACATTATAGCCCAGTAAAGTTTAAACATGCTGTGGAAAGATGAAGTGAAATGTACAACCCATATTGGCCTGAAAATCTAATTAGAACTGCCATCTGTTTCTGTGCAACATTCCTCCTAGACCTGTCTTTCTGGATAGAAAAAAAATAAAATTATGCATTATCTTCCCACAAATATTAGAGTCCTGTCCAGTCTTCTGACTCATGTTGTACTTTACCCCGTAGCTCCATGTTGTATTGTCCCTTCAGGAACTAAAACTTGACAGCAAGATACAGGGTACATTGAAAAATATTTAGTAATGTTGATGTTGTTGTGTTTTTCTGTAAATTCCACAAAGTTCAGTGAGACATTCCTAGGTAAATCTTATTATTGGAGTCTTAGGTCTGAATTATATCTGGTCCAGTAGACAAGTAGACTTTTCAAATTCATTGTTCAACAGTTATTTAAAACCTGTGTTAATTCTCCTCATTCAGTGGGTCTACTGCAGTGGGGGACTAGCATTAATATTTGGGCTGATGCCTCCAAATTGAATTTTTCAAAACTAAAATATATACTCCTCTCATCTACCTAAAGGTAGATGTAGACATATGTTGTCTATCAAAATTGGCCTGAGTGTTGGACTGGGGTTTGGGAAATCTGGGTTCTAGTCCAGTGGTGTAGCTATGAGGAGGGTCAAAATGACAGCATTGCTTCCACCAATAAGATCACTCCTCCAATGAAATTTTCCATCACTTCCCAAATTTCTAGCATTGCAGTAACTTAAACCCTCAGCTGAGCATTTAGAAACACAGTTTAGACATCCAAACAGAAGGGTGGGGGGAAGTTACCAAAGGGATGCATACACAGCATGTCTTACATACAATTTCTTGATGTTAACAATTTTTACAGTCTCACTCTGCAATACTAGAAATTTGGGGACCTATGTGTACAGGTCCATAGTCCAAATGTACTCTTAGTTTTGTACTCTATTCTCAGAACAAAGATCTAGGTCAGGTTAAGCAAAACATTAGGGCATGAACAAGATCTATGGTCAAGAGAAACATCGGTAAAAGATGTGTACTATATGTTAGAACTTTGCATTCATCATCTTCCTCGTAAAACCCTAAACATTTTAATTGCAAAGATATATAGTTAGCATCACATCAAATTGGGCCCTATATGACTGTGCTAAAAATAGTGAACATAAGCAGTACTAAGGATTCACTGTCAAGTATTTGAACTTTAGATATCAGTTCCTATGTAGCTTATGGTAACAACAAGAAAAAACTTGTTTTTAAAAATCAGTTTCTAAAATACATATATATTATCTCCATAAATACATTCAGAGTGGCTTAATATTTTGATTTCTAGCAAGAGGCCGAGGGAAGTATGCAGATTCATAAGCTGCTGTTGAGATTACAGTTTTTTATCAAATGTCAAATTCATTTTGGTCTCTAATCTTATGATTCAGAAAAAAACCCAGTTCCACACCAACATATTTTAATTAATTAATTAATTATTGATGAAACTCAAGGAGAAAAATGCTAAGGCTTGATGTTCAACATTAAGAAAATAAAAATAATGATCAAGGAAGCTCTACAAGGGTTTATCCTAGATAATGAGATTGAAATAGTCAAAGAGTTCCCATACCTTGGTTCAGATATAAGTCAGAACAGAGACTGCAGTCAAAAATTAGAAGAAGGCTAGGATTGGGAAGGGCAGTTATGAAAGAAATGGACAAGATCCTAAAGAGCAAAGATATAACTACACACAAAAAGGAGGACCATCCAAGCTATCGTATTCTCCATCACCATGTACAGATGTGAGAGCTGGTCAGTGAAGAAAACTGAGAGAAAGAAAATAAACTCTTTTGAGATGTGGTGCTGGAGAACAGTGCTGAGGATACCGCGGACAGCCAAGAAGACAAACAAATAGGTTCTTAAACAAATCAAGCCCAAACTATCCCTGGAAGACAGGATAACTAAACTGAAGCTGTTGTATTTTGGGCATATCATGAGAAGGCATGATTCAATAGCAACAACAATAATGCTAGGCAGAAAGAAGCAGAAAGAGAGGGGAACCACATACCAGAAGGATGGACTCAATCAGAGAAGCATGAGCTTAATCCTCCAAGATGTGATCAGGGCAGTGGAGGACAGGGAGTCTTGGAGAAGTTTCATCCATAGGGTCACCATGAATTGAGGTTGACAATAAAGTTTGTCATTAATATTTTTCTTTCAATATTCCAGTGTGCAATGTATAGACAAAACCTCTGTTTATAGATAGGTATTAAAAATATGAAATAAAAAGATTTGCATCAGTACAAATGATCTTAACCTTTTTTTGTTTTTTACATCCCTTCAATTTGTAATTAGGAGTCCACAGGTGAGTGTTTTTGTTATTCACAGTGGAAGGGATGACTTTTCTTTTTATGATGTGCAGCAACTCTGATGTTTTGAAAAACAATGCAAAAGCCTTACACATCAGTGATTTGGCATTCACCCACTTGACAGAGCAACAACAGAGCTTTGCAATATATTTCAAAGCAAACCATGATTGTCATGATGGGTATTTGCATGTGTCGCTCCCCTAATTCTATGCAAAACTATGAAATTAGGCAATGTGGTCAGAAAAACTGATAAGCAGCCTTGAACATGGGAAGTGAACCTTTATTTTTCTGTTAAAACACAAATCAACATAATTGTATATTTTGCAGGCATTCCTCTGGTGCATGATAATATTGTGATGCTCATGTTTTACCCAAATATGACACTTTGCATGCTAGCTGTGCCCAGGCTCCTGTTACGATCTATTTTCCGCTAAGAACACAACCAAATTCATTTATCATTCTTAATGAGGAGTTTTAATGGCCCATGGTATATTTTTAAGGGTAGGTTTCTTTCATAATTCATTCCAGAGTGATAGTGATCATGCAGCATGGAAAATAGCCCTCTGTTTTTTATCTTATTTTTATTCTATTTTTTTTCAGGGAGAACAAAATGTCACAGACTGTCATACTAGAAAATGAAAAAAAGGAAGTATGGTTGTATATATCACCAGTTCTTTTCCAGAAATGAAATTAGAAGACTGATAAGTGCTGACCCATCAAATGTTCTAGAAGGAATGAACAGGGAAGTTATGGGAGGGGTAGAGATGGGTAAGAATTTCAGTTTGTTTGTTTGTTTGTTCAAATAATAAACCATACCTTCATAATTTTCTTAGCAGGATTTATTCAGATTGTCTTGATTTATCATTCTCTCTTAGACGATGAGCATATACAGACCGGTCTGAAATGCCGGCCTATGGGTGGAGTTGGGGCATCGCATCCAGATCATGCACATCCTGACTCTGCCCACAGGGCACCATGATGCTGCGTGCCACTACACATGGCGCTGAAGGAGCACCATATAGCTGCGCCACATGATTATGGTGACCTTTCAAGGGTGCAAAAAGGAGCTGCTTTTTGCAGCTCCTTTTTGCACCCTTGGAAGGCTGGATCGGGGCCGTGGCATGAGGTTGCTGTAGCCCCAATCTGGCTAGGAAAGGTGCAGTCTGTCGAGTCCCTAAGTCCTCAAATCACAGCCCCAAAGGGCCACCATCAGGCTAATCCAGGGGTGGGGCATTCACATGACACATGCCCCAGATCACGCAGAGGCTGCGTCAAGGGCCAAAAATTCACCATAAAAGGAGTGGTCCTCATTGAGGACCACAGCAGCAGGCACCCTTGGGACCATGGTATCCGTTGCCCAGGTACTGGGAGATTAGGTAGGTAGCAGCCTCTGGCCATTCCTACTGCCCCATTTACTTGACCCCTAAGAGAGTTTGGCTTGCTAAGGTTGCCTAGTTTCCTGTGGATGAGTGGGAATTCCCACTCAGAGTTATAGGGTGTATCCACATTGTAAAAATAATGCAGTTTGAAATCACTTTAACTACCATTGCTCCTCATACAGAATCATGGGATATTGAGTTTTGTGAGGCACCAGCACTCTTTGTTAGAGAATGCTAAAGACTTTGTAAAACTACAAATCCCAGGATTGAAAGATTCCATAGGATGGAGCTATAACACTTAAAGTGATGTCAAACTTCTTCATTTCTACAGTGTAGATGCACACCTAGTTCAGCATTCAAACCACTACACAATGCTGGCTCTTCATGTCAAGGTTTATAAGACTCAAAGTTGATCAAGATAATTTGGTACCTGAAACAAAAAATCCCAGAAGTGCTTCTCCTCCTCCCCGACAGTAAAAATACAACCATGAAGCATCAGAAATAATTTGCTGTCTACATTATACTTCAATCAGCTGCCAAACCTCACTCTTCCAACTGTTAGTGCCAGCCCACCAAAATAGTTATTCCAATGTACTCTCTTCTGTTCTCACCTTCAACACAACTAACCTACTCTGACCACTGGTATTCTAAATATCAAAATACTGAGCCACCAGTAAGAACTCTGTACACATGATCTTCTCTGTTTTCATTTTCGTTTTTAGTCAGACTATTTATTATTATAAAAAGATTAAGACATTGGCACAGTCAACAGTCAGATACCACATCCTCATTCCACAAAACCTTTTCAAGATTTAGAAAAAGAAAAAAAATTAAAACATTGGCATAATTATACAGTTATCAACAAACGTTTTCAATGCCATATCTGTGACATTTTATATAAAATGGTATAAAGATAAAATATGTAAAAACAGTAAGATGATGGCTTGTTAAGGACAAACTCTAAAGCATTCTTACTTCATCTGTATTAAAAAAGTTTTTACAGCAGATAATTGCAGCTACAAAGAACTTGGCAACTTTTATAGTTACCAGTTCCTTGTGGTCTGAAAGAAGACAATGTACATAAAATTGCTCATTTCTGCCAGGTAGGTGTTGTAAAAGAGGGAATATATATATGGCACAAGATTCTATATAAAGGGGGCAACATGTTGAATTGACTCAACCTCTTCAGAGCCATCAATGTCTTATAATAATGTGTGAATTTTGTGATGCTATAGGGAATGGGACTGTTAGCATTCTCCCCTTCTACTTGGATATATAGAAGATACACATCTTCGTTCGGAGTAGAATGTTGATATATTTGTGCTACGGCAGTACACCTAATGTTACATGTTTTGCATTTGTGCTACATTTTGGTGCTGGCCATGTGCCATAATAAATTCATTCATTTATTCATTCATAAAAAGATTAAAGGAAGTTGAAGTTTTCTGACATTTTATATAATCCATTGAAACAATAAATGGCCTCATTTCAATAGGTCCAGATTTCTTTTCTGATGATTAGAGCAAAGAAAATGGCTCCCTGAGGGTATTTACATTTTCAACAGGAAATGAGGAAGGAATCAGGAGTCCAGTTCACTAGCTTCTGCATTTCTGAAACAATGACCTCTTTCCAAATCAGGCATCATGTTTATAACACCAATAATAAGGGTTCTCAACTTTTCAGACACAGAACTGCCTGTTTTCTGTTTAGTAGAAATAGGTCCCAGAAATGTTGCTGAAGCTGACTGGTTTTCCTGAAAATGTTACCATCACATTTGCCATTTAGCTGACTACAGTCAGCTCCAATGGATATTGGGTCCTGACTTAGATAAATGCTTGCATTAAGCAGACAGTGTTAGTCTGTTTAGAATAAATTTCTGTGTGATTGTTCCTTCACCAAAAGCAATGAAGAAGCAAACTTCTTATTTGGGAAGTCCTGGTTCTACATTACATTGCTCTCGCAGTTGTTGTTAGGTGTCATCAATTTGCTTTGAGCTTCAGGCAATGACAGATCTCCACTAACAAGATAGGATGGAGGTGTTTTGTTTCTTTAGAAAGGGTTTAAAAACATATAGTTTACACAATAAAAATACTCAAATATACATAGAAACATATCACATTCCAATCAATACCTACCTAAATCAAAATAAAATAAAACAACATAT